>NC_143567.1:71070000-71370000 GCF_054136105.1 Typopeltis vanoorti | reverse complement strand
CCTCTATGCATGTCAGAAATGTCAAGGCAAACATACCTGGGACACCGGTATCTGTTTGCAACTCTTGGTTGTGGCTGAGTTTATGTGGGTAGCATTGCAACACCTATGCAAGGGCATCCATACCACTGTATATGGAGGGAAACAGCAAAGGAATGCCATTCCCAATGAACAACACCAATAAAAGGGGAAAAAAAACTGATGTGTGTAATCTATAACATCTATAGAGTGTTTTTAAGTGAAAAGTACTCATTTTTGCATGATACTTTTTACTTTGTCATATCACAGCAACAGCTATGGACTTAAGCCAAGATGTGACATTACCAGCCCTCTCTCTATGAAACAAAGCAAAATAATTCTTTAAAGCCATGCCACTGCATCAACAAGCTGTATTTCAATCCCCCTCCTCATACACGTGTAAACTAACCATATGTTTGGTAGTACATGTGGGATAAGAGTTAGATAAATCAGTTTTCCCCTTTTCTAGATTTCAAAATATCTCTTAACTTATTTAAATTAAGGGGATATTAAATCCCACATTATTTCAAAACTGAATAAGAAACTCGAAGATCGTAATCAAAGAGTTTTATGCCGAATATAGTAAACTATAAAAGTTTCGGCGGATTGTAGCATAAGCTAAAGCACGTAGTTCAACATAGGGCAACTTATTGCAAAGGTGGGTAAAGTTCTGATCACTATTCTTAGTATTACCCATAATGTAAAACACATCTCCTAGGAGATATGTTTTACATTATGTATGATGTTATACATTATGGTGAAAGGTTTACTTTACTCATTCGGCTTTGAAATAATGTGGGATTTAATATCCCCTTAATTTAAATAATTTTACATCGCTGAATTGAAGCTTATTGGCTCTTTTATTTAAGTAATTTATGGGTGCACCTTTTTGACAACTCGTATAGCAAAGTACATAAGTTCTTTTCGCAATAATGTCAGTATTACCTGGTCTAGCTGATGAGACCACTGATGAGACCTCAATAAAGGTGAGTAGGTAGACCAGGTAATACTGACATTATAGCGAAAAGAACTTATGTACTTTGCTATACGAGTTGTCAAAAAGGTGCACCCATAAATTACTTAAATAAAAGAACCAATAAGCTTCACTTCAGCGATGTAAAATTATTTAAATTAAGGGGATATTAAATCCCACATTATTTCAAAGCTGAATAAGAAACTCAAAGATCGGAATCAAAGAGTTTCATGTCGAATATAGTCAACTATAAAAGTTTCGGCGGATTGTAGCATAAGCTAAAGCACGTAGTTCAACACTAAGACAACTCGTTGCAAAGGTGGGTAAAGTTCTGATCACTATTCTTAGTATTACCCATAATGTAAAACACATCTCCTAGGAGATGTATGATGTTACACATTATGGTGGAAGGTTTACTTTACTTATTTGGCTTTGAAATAATGTGAGATTTAATATCCCCTTAATTGGCTAAATAATTTTACATCGTCGAAGTGAAGCTTATCGGCTCTTTTATTTATGTAATTTAGGGGTGCACCTTTTTGACAACTCGTATAGCAAAGTACATAAGTTTTTTTTCACTATAACGTCATTATTACCTGGTTTACCTACTCGCTGATGAGACATCAATAAAGGTTGAAACCGGTCTGGGTAGTGACCTTCCACCATAATGTATAACATCATACATCTCCTAGGAGATGTGTTTTACATTATGGGTAATACTAAGAATAGTGATCAGAACTTTACCCACCTTTGCAACGAGTTGCCCTAGTGTTGAACTACGTACTTTAGCTTATGCTACAATCCACTGAAACTTTTATAGTTTACTATATTCGGCATGAAACTCTTTGATTCCGATCTTTGAGTTTCTTATTCGGCTTTGAAATAATGTGGGATTTAATATCCCCTTAATTTAAATAATTTTACATCGCCGAAGTGAAGCTTATAGGCTCTTTTATTTAAGTATCTCTTAACTGTTTAAATGAATTTTTGTGGAACTATTTGAAAACCTACATCATAATTGTGTGCACCATCTTCAAGTTGTGTTTCATGTAAAGGTCCATTACAAACACTACAGCCATCACATTAAAGAATTCACTTCTTATTAAACATACGAAATATTATGTAGGCATATTTGAAAACAAAATACAACAGAGATATGGCATATTTAGTACAATACACTTTTTGAATAAGGAAATCAAGTTTGTTCAAGACCTTCCAACTTGTTTTAGAAAGAGAAATTTAATATTTCTTTAAATATATATATATATATATATATATATGTTATTTAAATTAAGGGGATATTAAATCCCACATTATTTCAAAGCCGAATAAGAAACTCAAAGATCGGAATCAAAGAGTTTCATGCCGAATATAGTAAACTATAAAAGTTTTGGTGGATTGTAGCATATATATATATATATATATATATATATATATATATATATATATAAAGAGTATTATAGCAAGTAAGAAAACTGTAATATCTTATCAATTCCCTGAGAAATTTATTAACTGGAAGTGTTAGTTCATTTTAAGTAAATCATCGTCAAAATATACCCTCAGGGGGTGTACAGGATATAATAGTACTACATGAAAAACTACATCATTATTAACTTCCTGTCTACAATTTTCTTCCAAATCAGTCTGTTATCTGTCAAGACTCCAACATTATCAGATCTTATATTTCTATCTTCTAAGGCATTTTTTATTGTATCAATCCACCCATATCTTGGTCTTCCTCTGGGTCTTTTTCCTGCCAACCTGGCAAAGAACACTTGTTTTGCTAATCTTTCCTCTCCTTTTCTGTTTAATGGACCATACCACCTGAGATTAGCTCTGCTAACACATTCCTGGATGCTGACAATATGTCAAGTTCTTTCCTAATATCCTTCTTTTTAATACAATATTGCCATTGATGCCATCTGTTCATGCCTCTAATCTTTCTCAGGACTCTCATATTTGTGGTCTCTAGTCTTTGGTCAAGTGTTTTACTTTTGACCCAGCTCTCAGACCCATAAATTGAAATTGGCTTGAATAATGTCTTGTACACAGCTAATTTAGTGTTTTGGCTAATTTCTCTCTTATTCCATATAAATTTATTCAACTGACTTCCTACCATACCAGCTTGTTGTCTATTTCCATATGTAATTTACCATCTTCACTAAAAATTGTGCCTAAGCTGAAATGTTTTACTTGTTCTATAAGGCTCTTCATTAATATTTCAATGTTTCTGCCTATTTTCTTTGCCTTGTTATTGATAATCTTCATACCATATTATCTATTACAACAGTTATTCACTTTAGTCAGGGAATCTTTCAGACTTTTAACAGACTTATTTAGAAGTATAACATCATCTGCATAAAGTAAAGAGCTGAGATGACCATCTCCAATTTTGATATCAAGTTTAATACCATTTTCCTTCATAATGTGATCCATATAGATAATGAATAACAGAGGGGTTTAATGTTAAATCTGGTGTCAGACATCCTTGTCTGACACCAGATTTAACATTAAACCACCTTCCTGTACTTCCTTCAATTCGAACTGCTGACTTACAACTCAAATAAAGATTAAGTATTGCTTGATATAATGTCCCATTGACACCATATAACTATAGCATTTCAAATAGCTTCTCTCTTGACACCTTGTCATATGCCTTTTCCAGATCTACAAAACTTAAATACAGATTTTTGTTATATTTCAAAATGTTTATGTTCAGGATTATAAAAGCAAAAAGGAATGCTCATTAAATGTGAGTTAACGATATCTCCATTAGTAGTGAGATTGATAATGATTATTTCCCTTAGTTTTTAACACTAAAGAATAGGTGGTGGTTAATCCTCTTCACTCCACCTGGGAGCATAGGTCTTCCACCATCATTTTCTACCGGACTCTGTTTTTTGCTTCTGCTTTTATTTGGTTCCAGTTTTTATTAATATTTGTTATTTCTTTCAGTATTGTTCTTTTCCATGTTTCTCTTGGCCTTCCTCGTCTTCTTTTACCCTGTGGGTTCCAATCTAGAGCCTGTTTTACTATTATTTTATCTTCTTTCCTCAACACATACCCCAATCATCTCCATTTCCTTTCATGTATCTGTTGCAACATCGGTTTCTGGTTTGTTCTCTGCCATAGTTCTTCGTTTGATATTTGTTTTGGCCAATATATTCTCAGTATCATTCTTAAGCACTTGTTTAGGAAGACCTGGACAGCGTTAACTATCTTTTTGTTTACATATATACATACATAGTACTAAAGAATAGGGTTAACGCTATTAGCGTTTCAATGTTTTTTTTTTTTTTTAAATTTTATTTGATAATAATAATAAAGTTGCATGCCTTTTAATGCTTTTAACTTGTTCAAGTGTGAAATGCACTTTTTATTTTTATAACTAACTGTCTCGATCTGGGGGTCAGCAATTTTTTCTGAGGAGGGCTGGAAAGATTTTAAGCTTTGCAGAATCGAGGATATCAAATTCTTAAAGACTCTCCTCTTGGTAATTTGTCTTTTAACATATCATACGCATTGCAGTATGATATGTTATACTGCAATAATAATAATTTCCAACTGAAGGTTACATGAAAGCTTCCCGATAGCACAATTAAATAGATTTTGAAATAGTGCTTTATTTATTTATTTTTACTTGCATCAAGTACTGCTAGAACTGCAGTTTGAGGTCAGAAGGATGTCTTGAACAAATGTGTAGGAATGGAGAACTTTTTACATTAGGGAAAGTATACGAAGTAGTTCAACATTATTTGTGACTCAAATTATGTTTGCTGTTGAAATGCTTTTACTGCAGTATAAGGTTCACATACAACAGTGTATGTAAACCTTATACTGCAGTAAAAGCATTGTACCATAATTTTACATTGTGATTTAAATCGAAAAGAATACAATTTGGTTGGCTAATCCCAAATTGACAGCCTATCTTCATTCGTTCAGTATCTATGTAGATACTTACTGATAATATTGGAATCTTGACAGATAACAGGTTAATTTGGAAGAATGCTGTTGATCAGAAGTTAGTAATGGTGTAACTTTTTCATAGTACTATCAATATTATCCTGTACAACCCCTGAGGGTACATATCAGGAATTTAATGATGATGGAGTTTCACATATAAGCACAATTTGATCTTGCAGTTTAAGATTCAATTAAGTGGGATAGATTGTCAGGTCTGCAGAAAATGCTAATTTCAAAAGCCATTCAAGTGTATGACAGTAATGGTCAAGAGCAGTTCTTGTTGTTTATAAAAAGTTCAATCTCAGCCATGAGCTCAAGAAATTACAATGAAACTGCTCTATTGCAAGGAAAGTCAGAACATTTAATTTCTATTTCTGCCAAAAATTCATGGAAGTGATGATGGTTAAGCCAACGAGATTAATGAAGTTCAATGTTGACACTACTGGTTCTATGACATATAATAGATTTAAATATTTTCCACATAGTATCTGCCATAGGCTTCAAACAGCACACATTTTCACAAGCTACATAAATTGGCTCAAGTCTTTCCCTACACCAAACATATTTTTACCACTATCAGTTGCAACACATCTCAGTTGTTTCCACTACAGGTTGTACTAAATTAGCATTTTCTCAATCTCTATGAAAATATTTTTGTCTGTTGTTGTTGTTCCATATATACTGTTCATGGATGCTAATTCTTCAGTCACTATGAACTTAACACTGACTCCTGAAATTAATGACCGGAACTGTGAAATATAATAGGAAACACCTCCCGTCTCATTAAGAACCAAGGAAAATAATTTACAATCAGTGGCCTTATTTTTATTATTATTATGCAACACCTCCAGGGAGTCCAAAGACTCATTGAGGGAGAGTGTGTGCTAACAGCATCGAATGATTGATCCTCTTCCAACTACTAACCACGCTCAAACTTGTTTAACTTTTGCTGAGCCATTAGTAGCAGAGGCTCTACCAATCGGCCAACCTTTGCTGGCAATTGGCATTGCTTCTTATTTCCTCAACTCTTTGAGCAACTGTTTTCACCAAAAGATTAATGATTCACAATAATGCTATATGGTATAAACAACACTAAGAGAGGGGGAAGGGAATGCAATTTATAAAACTCACTAATATTTCACTAGTTTTCCAATCAGCAGAGCAGAATTATAACTCACAACCAAACTAATGTCCTTACACGACTCCCTCTATGGGTCAGATTCTATGACATATAATAGATTTAAATATTTTCCACATAGTATCTGCCATAGGCTTCAAACAGCACACATTTTCACAAGCTACATAAATTGGCTCAAGTCTTTCCCTACACCAAACATATTTTTACCACTATCAGTTGCAACACATCTCAGTTGTTTCCACTACAGGTTGTACTAAATTAGCATTTTCTCAATCTCTATGAAAATATTTTTGTCTGTTGTTGTTGTTCCATATATACTGTTCATGGATGCTAATTCTTCAGTCACTATGAACTTAACACTGACTCCTGAAATTAATGACCGGAACTGTGAAATATAATAGGAAACACCTCCTGTCTCATTAAGAACCAAGGAAAATAATTTACAATCAGTGGCCTTATTTTTATTATGCGACACCTCCAGGGAGTCCAAAGACTCATTGAGGGAGAGTGTGTGCTAACAGCATCGAATGATTGATCCTCTTCCAACTACTAACCACGCTCAAACTTGTTTAACTTTTGCTGAGCCATTAGTAGCAGAGGCTCTACCAATCGGCCAACCTTTGCTGGCAATTGGCATTGCTTCTTATTTCCTCAACTCTTTGAGCAACTGTTTTCACCAAAAGATTAATGATTCACAATAATGCTATATGGTATAAACAACACTAAGAGAGGGGGAAGGGAATGCAATTTATAAAACTCACTAATATTTCACTAGTTTTCCAATCAGCAGAGCAGAATTATAACTCACAACCAAACTAATGTCCTTACACAACTCCCTCTATGGGTCAGATAAAGTTAACCACAATGTTACTTTAGAGAAATCAGGCTATCAGGTCTTAAAATTATACTTTCAACAGATCTTTGGTAAATTAATGCAGCTATACTTGTTAAAGTTAGGAGAGTGCTTAATTAGCTAATGCTGATTCTAAAAATAATCTCTCAGATTTATAATGGCTCTATATAATAAGGTTGTTTCCCTCCATCTGATCTTATGTGAAGGAGAATCCTGAGCATGGTCTGCAATCTCGACATGTCATACAGATAATCTCAGATGTAATTTTTGTGTTCAAGGCAGATGTTAAATGATCTACTAGTCTGTCCAAAGTAGGTCAAAATGTAGGTACTAGGAACTTTACACACTCTAAGATGTTCAAGAGGAATCTAACAGATAGGCTTAGGTGCTGACAGTTATTTGTGAATTATTTTTTAACAGTATTAACAACACTATTCGTGTGCTGTTGTTAATACCATTAAAAAATAAGCCTTGAAAGTGGAATGGAGATCATATTTGCTTCTTTATGTACACGAGGGATGGATTTTGTTGTGATCTTGTGAATTGCAAGAATGGGGGGGGGCATGCAATATTTTATATGGGTCGTAGTCATTTGCTAAAAAAAATGTTGTGAGGGCCCTTGAATTCAGTTTCAAGAATTGTCATTTGAACAAAGTCTTAGTAGCCTTGGCTAAGTGAATAATTGTTTTGGGGATACCATACTGTTGGGAAGGTAGTGGTGCGATTGTTTATGTAAATACCTTCTTGTATAAGTGGGTTTTTTGTAAATGAAAGATAATGAGCCATTAGGAAGTTGTGTTACTAGTGTATCTAAAAAGGAGAGACAATTGTTACTTTTTCTATGGTGAACTTTATTACAATTAGGGTGCTAGCTGTTAAGATGTGATGAAAATGTATCTAATGTGTCTAGACCATGAAGCCAAACTATTGATTTAAGCGTGGCTGTGTTGAGTGCTTGATTTTTTCAAAATGTTGCATAGACAAGTTAGGTAGATAGGAGGGGGATGGGAGAGGAGGGGAACTTATTCCATCTAGCTATTTGCATATTTTTTCTTTCCATAGGAAATAACCTGCATATACAGTGAATCAGAATAATTCAATTATGTCAGACGGGAAATGTGGCTCAATGAGGTTAATGGTCTCTATCAAAAGGTACATTAGCGAATAATAAATAGAAAAACACAGAATAGGAAAAATAGAACAATATAGTGAATAGAAAAAATTAATACACCCGTTTGTCCTATAGTACAGAGCATAGACAACCCCCATCTACAAACTGACCAAACATTTATCCAAATCACTTCCCTCCCTTATAGGCACCTCTCCCTCATCTATTAAAAACTATTAATAAAACAAATGCAACTTTGAGGGATTCTGACATCATGATGAGTTCTGATATTACTTCACTATTTACTAACATACCTTTCTCAGAGACTATTAACCTTATTAAGCAGATTTCCTTCCTGACATAACTGAATTATTCAGTTATATGCAAGAAGGAAATAACCTGTTTTTCCTATGGAAAGGAAAAATATGCAAATAGCTAGATGGGATGCTATGGGTTCCCCTCTTCTCCCCTTCCCCCTCCTACCTACCTAACTTCTGTATGCAACATTTTGAAAACCAAGAACTCAACACAGCAACACTTAAATCACTAGTTTGGTTATGCTATTGTGATGATGTGTTTGCCGTTTGGCTTCATGGTCCAGACACATTAGATACATTTTTGGCACATCTTAACAGCCAGTACTCTAAATATAATGAAGTTCACCACAGAAAAAGTAACAATTGTTTTCCCTTTTTAGATACATTAGTAACACAACTTCCTAATGGCTCATTATCCTTCTCCATTTACATAAAATCTACTCAATACAGGAAGGTATTTACATAAACAATCACACCACTACCTTTCCTAAACAGTACAGCATCCTCAAAGACACTTACTCACTGAGTAAAGGCTACTTGTTCAAATGACAACTCTTGAAACTGAGCTCAAGGATCTTCACAACACCTTTTTAGCCAATGGCTACAACCCATATAAAATGGGTAAAATACTACATGCACTCCATCCCTCCTACGCCCAACACACAGGATCACAGCAAAACCATTCCCATGCCATATATTAAGGACATAAAAAGCCAAATTTCTTTGCAAATATGATCTCCATGCCACTTTCAAAACTTTCATTCAGCTAAAGATCAACTGCATTCTCTTGAACATCCCAGAGCATATAAAGTTCCTTGTACCTGCATTTTGGCTTAATACAGACAGTAGATCAGTTAACATCCACCTTGAAGAACAAAAAATTCCAACTGCCATCAGTGATGACAGCATTCTCTTTGATGAAAAGCATGGATTTGCTAAAGGAAGGTCATGTTTTAACAATTTACTTACTGATGCTAAAACAAGGTGACAGGTGTATTGAACAAAGGGAAAGCATGCAGTAGTATATTTAGATTTTGCTGAAGCCTTTGATAAATTGCCCGCACACAAGCTGGTAATTAAATTGGAACAGATGAGATTGGCTGCCTGGTATCATAAAGTTGCGTATGAGGGAGCAATATCCCAGATGAAGGTCACCAGTGGCATGCTCCAAGGATCTGTTTTGGGCCCATTGCTGTTTAATTTGTATATAACATTAGGAAGGCTTGGAATGGTGATATATGGTTGTTTGCAGATGATGCTAACTTAGTTGGGAAGAACTAAGATGAGTAATAATAGATGTTGTAACCTTGCAATGGGACTTGAACAGACATTCTGAATGGGCAAATGAAAGGTGCCACCAGTTCAGTGTAACAAAGTGTAGGGTTTTAATGTTTGGGGGAGCACAGATGGGATGCAAAGTATAAGATTGGTATGAATATCTTAGAGGAGGTGGGTCATGAGGGATCTGGGGGTGTTGGTGGATAAGGATCTGAAATATTGGGGACATTTTGCTAAACTTGTGAGGATCGCACACCGCATTATGGGAATGATGCAAAGAACAGTGAAAGTAAGAGTAAGGATGTTACGATTTTGTAAAAGGCTTTGATTGACTGCATATGGATTACTATGTGCAGATTTAGTCAACGAGTTTTCTAAGGATGAAGAGATGTTGGAAGGTTCAGAGATGATTGACTAAGATGATTTCTGATCTCTGGAAAATTCAGTATGAAAGAAGATTGAGGGAATGAAAATTTTCAGAGTCCATCTATTAGATGAGGTGGGACATAACCAATACATATAAGTTGGTAAGGGGTTATTACCAGATTAATGTCATCAGATTTTTTATAGAATGGGTGGAGATAGGGAGAAAACAAGAGGCTGCCTATAAAACCATATTAGTAGGATGTAAGCAAGAGGTTGAGGAGTAGGTTTTTTGTGTGGAGAGTTGTGGGTGGCTGAATGTATTGCTTGGAAGTGTGGAGACAGTGAATGCATTCAAATCACAGTATAGTTAACTGTGTGTGTATGTGTGATATGGAGGATCTTTCACGATGAGCCACTGACTCCATGGAGGTATAATATGATCTTTATGACATGTCAGGATTGGCAGGCCATGCTCTTGATACTCCTTCACATAGGATCAGATGAAGGAAAACATCTTTATTACACACAAGTCATTATAGGTCAAAGAGAGAGACTATTTTTAGAATCAGCATCAGTTACAAAGCATTCTCCTAACCTCAACAAGTATGGGTGCATAAATTTACCAAAGATCTGAGAAACTATTATTTTAAGACCTGATAGCCTGACTTTCTTTTGATCAGGCCCTAATCTATTTCAGCGAAGTTTGTGTGTTCTACTAACTCACATTAAGCTGACGTCATATAACTCGCACAAAACACTATGTTTTCTCCAACCAAGGTCTCTTTCTCACTTTGACTAGCGGCGTGTGTGAACGTGTTACAACGTGTCAGTTCAGTACTTGCATTGGTGCTGTGCTTCTTTCAGTGCCTGCATTGATGTTATGTTCTGTTCTGTTCAGTGCCTGCAGTGTAGAAGACAGTTTTGTTGGACAGTTCTGAATATCGCTTATAAATTTGGGACAATGTCAGGGGTTAATGCAAAAAAAAAAAAAAGTAGATGCAGAGAATCGTCAATTTCAAGACAACTGGAAGGAGGATTATTATTTTATTCTGAATAAAGTTTTGCCTGTATGTTTGCTGTGCAACGAATCCGTATCCGTCAACAAAGAATACAACTTGAAGAGACACTTTACTTCGAGACATGCAGATCACCCAAAAATTGATGGACAACTACGAAAAGATGAAATACAGAAGTTGAAGAACTTGGATACCCAGCAGCAAATGTTCAACAAGCAAAAAATGCAGCACCACAGCATTGTCAAAGCCAGCTTTTGTGGTAAGCAAAAAAAATCACTAAGCATTCTAAGTCATTTGGTGAAGGAGAATTTATCAAAGAATGTTTACTGGATGTTGCAAGTATAACGTCCTGAAAAGAAAAAAGACTTCAAGAATATTCGTTTGTCGAGATGTATGTTGTCCGACGAATAGAAATTATGGCTGATGATATCAAAAAAAGTTTAAAAGAGAAGATTGCTAGATTGGAAGCATTTTCAATTGCTTTGGATGACAGCACCGATGCCACCGATACAGCACAACTAGCAATATTTATTCGAGGAGATGCGGATTTCAACATCACAGAAGAATTATTGGCGCTTCGGCTGTTAAAAGGAACAACTACCGGTGAAGATATATTTGAAACAGCCAACACAGTCTTCGAAAGATTTGGGCTTAAATGGAGTTTACTGTCTGGCATATGCACTGATGAAGCCCCTGTAATCGTTGGTGCACAGAAGGGATTTATTGGAATAGTTCATGAAAGAGCAATAGAACTACAGATCCATCCAGAAATTTAACAAATTTTCACTACATTATCCACCAACAAAATCTGTGTGCAAAATCGATTAAATTCACAAATGTTATGGAAGTTGTAGTAGCCAGTATTAACTTTATTAAGTCACGTGCACTTAATCATCGCTAATTTAAGGAGTATTTGGCAGACCTATTTTCGGATTATGAAGATGTGTCTTATTATTGTGAAGTGAGGTGGTTGAGTAAAGGTAAAATGTTAAAACGATTTTATGATCTGAGACAAGACATTGCAGATTTTATGGACATAAAAGGAAACACAATTAACCAAGTAAAAGATGATGAGTGGGTGTGTGATTTGGCATTCCTTGTAGATGTCACCAGATACCTAAACAAACTGAATCTTAAATTGCAAAAACAAGGACAATTGGTTCATGAACTGCATGGACATGTCACAGCTTTTTGTAATAAACTAAGATTGTTGGTAAGTCAGATAAGAGCTAAAAATTGTTATCATTTTCCTACTCTAGCAACTCATAAAAATATCCCTTATAATTGTTATGGAGATGAACTGAAGGCACTAATAGAGCAATTTGATACAAGGTTTGCCGACTTCAAAAACAAAGGCTCCACATTCACTATATTTGCTCATCCAATGGATGCTGATGTAAATAATGTGCCAGAAAACTTACAGATGGAACTTATTGAGCATCAGTTGTATTTAGTGCTAAAATCACAATTTAACAACATTGCTTTGACAGATTTTTATAAATTTTATTTGGTGGAAGAAAAATATACAAATTTACGCACCTTTTCAAGAAAAATCATTTGTCTTTTCGGCAGCACATATATGTGTGAACAGTTTTTTTGAGGATGAAATACAATAAATCAAAAATTCGGACAAAAATAACGGATGAAAACCTCGAAAATTCTATGCGATTATCCTTAAGTAATATTAATGTCAATATTGATAGTCTCGTAGTTGAAGTACAAGGCCAATCTTCACATTAAATTGTTATGTCGTTCATTATATTATAAAATTTATGTAGAGATGGAAATAGACAAGAATCAATAAAGCTGGTATAGTAGGAAGTTAAGTGAATAAATTCATATGGAATAAGAGAGAAATTAGTCAGAACACTAAATTAGCTATATACAAGACAGTGTTCAAACCAGTTTTAACTTATGGATCCGAGAGCTGGGTCAGAAGTAAAACACTTGACCAAAGACTAGAGACTGCAGATATGAGAGTCCTGAGAAAGATTAGAGGCGTGAACAGATGACATCAATGCAATATCATATTAAAAATGAGGATATTAGGAAAAACCTTGACATTGTCAGCATCCAGGAATGCTTTAGCATAGCTAATCTCAGGTGGTATGGTCATTTAAACAGAATGGGCGAGGAAAGATTGGCAAAACAAGTGTTCTCTGCACAGGTTGGCAGGAAAACGACCCAGAGGAAGACCAAGATATAGGTGGTTTGATAGGGTACAAAGTGCCTTAGATGACAGAAATATAAGATCTGATAATATTCATGTCTTGACAAGTAACAGACTGATCTGGAGGAAAATTGTAGATAGGAAGTTAGTAATGATGTAAATTTTTCATGTAGTACTATCATATCCTGTACACCCCTTGAGGGTACATGGCAGGAATTTGATGATGATGCTTTATACCAAAGCATTATATTATAAATAAATGAAATATGAAGTAGCAACTTGTTTTAATTCATTTAATATTAATTTATTTTATTTAATAATTTGGTCGGGTCCTTGACTCAGAGACAGAATGATAATTTGGCCCCGAACTAGGAAAGGTTGCCCATGCCTGCCCTAAAGCATTATTATGAATCATCAACAACATTTAAGCCTTTCTATACAAAAGACATGGTTTTGAAAACAAGTCTACTTTCTGTAGACACGTTTCTTTGGCTGCTGCAATCATACCCAACTTAACACTCCACCTCTCCTTCAGTAAATGTATTTCTTTGCTTGACTAACGAATGAACCACTGAGAAACTTATTTTAGGCTGCAGCTTCATTTCCATTTTTAACTCCCCCCCCATACAAGAACATTCTGCTATGATGAGATATTGCATTTTAAATTTTTATATTTGTCTGACCATTGCTTTCTTGTAATCTGGGAATAGTGCGATGGGTGCTTAGTTTGATATCAACAATAACCATGGATTCAATGCCCATAGGTATCTGATGTCATCTTGATATGATTCTTCCATTGCATTCTATTAGTTTGATAACATGGACATATATTGTAATGTTTTAGCCACTATAGTGCCACTGCATAATAAGCACAATGTTTTGCTATTTAATTCAACAGTAAAATAATCCACACTCCAATGTTTACTAAAAATGTGGCATTCAGAGTAGACTTTTCTCTTCTTGACTTATGACATGAGTAGCTACTAGTAATTACAAAAAAATATTGTTGATTAAAATTGATTGTCTATTCCAAAACTTTGGAATTTGAATATAAACAAATATGTACCAGCACTTACTGATATAAATTCATGATATGTGCAATTAAGAAAGGCATAGCACTGAAAATAACATGTTAGTACTGCAAGGGTGAGCTGCATTGGTGGTAGTAGATGGCAATGAGAGAACGACACACTCACTGCAGCAACTATATGCAAAAACACTCACAACATGCAAACAAATGGGCATGGTTGTGCTACATTAACAATACTCTAAGGATAGCAAAACAGCAATTTCATGATTCTGTCATGAAATTAATTTAAAAACTATCTTTAGTTCACAGGCTGTATGATTATAGATGGAGTGTCTAATCAGGTATATGGGTCATGGCTTCTTATATTTTTCTCATGATGTAAGAAAGCAAAGCAGCATGTAAAAGTGGCTAAACAAGTCATGGGAAGACTTTGGTAAGAATATAGAAGATATAAATATCAGGAACACATCCTTACAACTACTAAAAAAAGAGACAAAATATGAAGCAAGAAAAACTTAATTTCTAAAATAGAATATGCAGAACTATGCAAAACAATAAGGAAAAGATAAGAAATGAATTAAGATCTTAAAACACTAAAAAAATAAAAGAAACAATTGAAAACAATAAAAATATGAAAATAATAAGAAAACATTTATCAGTTGGCAAAAGTCAAATAACTGCAATAAAAGACAAGAATGGAACTATAATAAGGAACCAAGAACAAATCCTAAGCAGGCTAGAAGAATTTTATAAAGAACTCTATACTGATGCTTCAATAGATAAATCAAATATAAATAACTCTTCTCCATCGCATACAGAATTCATTCCCCCCCCCCCCATTCACTTCAGATGAAATAAAACAAGCACTAAAACAAATGAAAAATGGAAAATGTCCTGGTGAAGACCTAATTCACACAAAATTAATTAAATGTGGAGGAAAAAAATGGGGCTGCATCCCTTTTCAAGTCTTCAAAATTCGAGTCATCAGAATTCAAGGAGAACCGGCCTACCAGTCCAGAACTCGGGGGGAGGGGGTGGCAACAGGAATCCCCTTTTGAAGACTCAACACTCAGGGGCTATACTGTGTCAAGTCTTCAAAATTCAAGTCATCTCAGAATTCTAGGAGAACCAGCCTACCAGTCCGAAACTCGGGGGGGGGGGGAGTTGTGCCATAGACGTTGGGTGGAAGAGCCCCTAGTATGTATGTGTGTGTGTGTGTGTGTATATATATATTTTTTTTAGAAACAGTCCTGTTTAATTCTGCTTCTTAATTTAATTAGCTTCTCCCCCCCACTTCAAAATATCTCCAGAGTAGTCAGTTTTTTGGTATGCAATCATCTCATATACAATAGGAAGTGGTAATCACTCCTAAATTTGTTCAATTCTCTGGCATATTATTGGTGACAATGTATGTTACACCAACACATTCATCTGATATGCTCTATGTTCTCCCCAGGACCCTTTGAATGGGCAAACCACCTGGCTGGTTTTATTGACTGCCCGCTAATTAATGTTGTGAATTGACATGGCTAAATGATGAGGAAGAATGGAAAAATAATTTAAGACTTTTTTTTTAATAGTGATGGAGAAATCGAACCAGAGAGTCTCGATATTCGTGAGACCAGCTCAATTTCTTGCATTGCAAGCCAATCCCGAGAGCTCTGGATATGTACTTTGATGCACATCAATCCGTATGCAGAAGATGACAAAAATTGGGATCTCGAATACAGCAGTATCGGTTGCAAAGAAGATCTTTTACAAAAGAGACATAATTCTGATGTTTAAAAGAAATAAACTGTGAAAATTGAGTGAATTCGAATCGAAGGTAAAAATCGATGTTAAAAATCTACATTTATTTTTCTTAATTTTTGTCTGAAAATCGTGAATTAAGTATTTAGTATTTTATTTTGTAAAAGAAAATAGGCCTGAGCATCAAATAGTTATGATCTCAGGGAATTCTTGAAACTCTCGAGGACCATGACGTCAGTCTCGAGTAATACTAATTCCCATTCCTAGTAATTAATACTTAATAGTAAAATTATGACAACGTGCGTTATGTGTCTCTGGTATTACTGTCAGTGCACAATTCAGCAATTTGTTCTGATTAATTTAATAACAATGATATTTTGTATTTATTAAATTACCCCATAATGAGTAAAGTCAAGTAAGAAAATCACACTCTTAAGTTATTTTAAGAAAGATGAAACCGATAATCATAGTAGCAAAGACACCAAACCAACAACAGAATTGTCGATTCCTGTAGTCTCTTTCAAATGTGAAACGTGTGTCTAAACAGTGCTTATCGGGTATTAACAGTGAGTGGTTTAAAAAATTCCATTGATTAGTGGTGAAAGATAATGGAATGATGTGTTCCACATGTATGAAATACAGAAAGAGATGACCCACAAACAAGGAAGTTACTTGGGTAAGTATGCCATGTGCAAGACTTCGAAAAGAGAGCTTGGTTGACCATGAACAAAGCAAGTTATACACTGATTCTTATTCAGATATAATTGAAAAACGTATACTAGAAGAAACTGAAATAGGGCAAATTGAAAAATCAATTTCAATTCTGAATAACTTGCAGAGAGAGAAATGCTTTCTGGGGACTTTAAGATCTGTATATTGGTTAGCAAAAAATGAGTTACTACATACTACATTATTTGAAAAATTGCTTGAGCATTGCAAGGCGATGGGCTGTTCCTACTTAGAACATCTTAACGTTAGTAAAAATGCACATTATACCTCAGAAAGAATAATGCAAGAGTTGATTCATATTTTAGCATCAGAAATTAGATCTGAAATACTGAAAAATATACATTCTGCAGATTATTTCAGTGTTTTATGTGATGAAACTACAGACATCTCAGTTTTAAAACAGCTGATTGTGTACATTAAATATGTTTGTCAATTTAGAAAAGATGTCAGGGTTAGTTTTGTATCAACTTGCAATATCATTGATGGCAGAGCTGAGACTATAACTAATAAAGTAATTGAAACCCTTGACAGTCTAGGCTTAATAATAAATTTAGTTTAATCCTTTATCCAAGTGTGTGCAAACAAAGTTTGTGCCTGAAAGTATCTTCAGGACTAGGGTAAAGTGGTACAATACCGGCAACTCCTTGCAAAGGTGGAGCAAGCCACCAACACTCCTATCTCAGTATCTCCCATAATGCAAAACACATCTCCTTGCAGATATGTATAATGTTATGCATTAAGAGAAGGGCCACTACCCAGATTAGTTTCGACCTTTATTGAGGTCTCTTCAGTGGAAGCCAGTCCCAAGTGGAGATACCAAGGCAGAAGCATTAGCAAGGTCATCTCCTCCTATAGGAGCTGCCAAACAGTGTGCCACCTTTTCATTAAATTACTTTGGCCCTTCCCTTAATGCATAACATTATACATATCTGCAAGGAGATGTGTTTTGCATTATGGGAGATACTGAGATAGGAGTGTTGGTAGCTTGCTCCACCTTTGCAAGGAGTTGCCCGGTGTTGTACCACTTTACCCCAGTCCTGAAGATACTTTCAGGCACAAACTTTGTTTGCACACACTTGGATAAAGGATTAAACTAAATTTATTATAGTCTGACCAAGTGAAAAATAAACTTTCATCAAACTTTCAACAGTCTAGGCTTAAAAACTTGTAATCTGGTGGGCCTAGGATCTGATGGAGCAGTTGTCATGATTGAAGCAAAAGGGAGTTGTAAAATTGCTCAAAGATAAAACAGATGGACTCATGGTCATCATTGCGTAAACCACCGACTGGCTCTTGCTAGCGCCCATGCAGCTGCTGAAGTGCCTTATTTAGTCATGTTTAATGATATCTTAAGGCAATTGTTTTTCTTCTTCCAAAATTCCTCAGTCAGGATGGCTGGTTTAACCCAAATCCAAAATATACTGAACAGTCCTCAGATTAAACTTAAAATGGCTAGTGACACTAGATGGCTGTCTCATGATTCTGCAAATAGTCTCTATGAGAATGCATGGTGAGTGTTATAGCTCATTGGAAAGAGAGGCCACTGAACAAAATGATATCAAAGCTGAAGGTTTAAGTAAATATATCAGAACATACAATTTCGTAGCTTTATTAATGATGCTTTCAGATGTGTTATCGCATTTATCTAACTTGTCTAGATCATGGCAAAGGCAAGATGTTGACTTAACTGAAATAGAACCAGTCTTAGAAGCCAGAAAACTGTCCATCATGGAATTGAAATACACTCCTGACAGTCATTTTCAAAATCTTCATCAGCATCTTTCAAGTGAATGATCAGACCTTCACATTGATTATTCAGATTCTAATGTTATTACGTTTAAGACTACAATATATGATAAATACATAAGCACAGTTATTAAACACCTAGAAGCAAGATGTCCAGATATGCCAATCACTTCCTGCTTTTCAAGACTTTTCAATGCAGAAAGTCATGATCAACGTTAAGCTTCTGAGATTCTTTTTGATTATTATTCTAGAAATGGAAGTCCTGCAGTTTTAAACTATGAAAGTACTAAACTAAAATAGGCAGTTGCATCAAAAATGATTAATGAACAGTCATACAAAAATCTAGATCCAAGGCTAGTCCAACAGCAGCTAGTTATGCTAAATTTGGAAAAGACCCTTTGAGCTCAGATGTTGTTGCTAATTTCAGCAGTATTTGTGTTGGAGCTGAATGTGAAAGGGGTTTCTCTGCATTAAAAAGGATAAAAACCTGTATGAGGAATCACATCAGTCAGAACACTTTAAATAACCTGATGCTGATTTCACTGGAGGGATCAGATCCAACAGATTTTAATTACGAAAAAGCTGGGCTTCTAAGAAGAAGAGGAGAAGAATTAATGTATAGAATTTAAACCTGTAAGCATTACAAGGTTTTTCATTACTTAATGAGAAAATAAGAAAAATCCTAGTCTTGTTATAATTACTATATAAAATATTACCCTTGTTTGAAGTAATTTCTAATAAAATGACTATTTTAATTTGTTATGAAAAAGGATCTTTCTTAACTCATTCAAAATTTTTGTATGCTTGGCTAATGCTTCCTTCCACCCTTACAGTATTCTCCCCACAAAATTTCTGGAGAGAATACTGTATGCTGTTAGGGCAACATATGTGAAATTTAAAAATAAATGTATCTGCATTCAGCATGCAAACAATCTCAGATCATAATATGCTTATGTCCTTTACTGATAAAAGTGGTTCATTACAGTTTTTGAAAATAGTGAGTTTAGAAGTTCTGCTATGAGATTTTTTTTTTTTTTTTTAAGTAATTGAAAACACTACTCAAAATTTACTAAGCAGTGTTGGCCATTGTACAGATTTCAAAGAACACTTAAAAAAATACTGATTACCTGTCTTCCATGAAACTCAATCTGAAAATTTTTAGCTGATTCCTGGGTAACTCTGCCTCCAAAGTCCAGCTGATATACTTGGCTTACTTCATTCCATAATGGAGCTTTATTATGCAAGATAAATTCTCTATAAGGAGGTGCTGTTGTATTTCCTTGTGCACCATCTGTCACTGATCTTCCCCAACGTTTTTTTAGCTGAAAAGAAGTTTTTGAAGTTTTTTTTTTTTTAACCAATCACGAATCCTGTTTGCTTAAAAAATGATATTTGTGTGATCATTATATACAGACACAATGTTAAACTTTCCTTATTTCTTATTCTTAATTTTATTAAAATTGAAATGTAGCTAATTATGAAGGATTTATTGATTAACATAAATTTCAAAGAAAGAATAACCAAAAGAAGCAGACTATCTCATAACCAAAACTTCTAAATTAACCTGAGATATTACCAGATATCCAATAAAGAAACACACTGATAAGAACATCAATTAATAAAATTAATTAAGAGCTTAAAGTAGGCAATTTCATTATTCAAGATTAAGGAAATTACAAAAATCTAATTCTAAGAATCTTATTTAAATAATAAGTAATCATAAACCTGGGTTTAATGAGGATGCAATTAAAATATATCCAGTGAATAAGTGAAATGATAAACAACTTGTACATGTTTACTGTAAAACATCTAACCATGAAGACCTGGTTGGCCAAATGGATAGCATTGCCACTATTTCATCAACATATTATTGCATCCAAAATCCCACTGCGAAATAGATGGTTGGAACGTCTTCAGATGAAAGATTTTTGTTGCCTATTGTGAGACCATGTTTATTAAAGGCGTGTAGTAGTTTAAAAGATATGTTTCGAACTCTTTCAAGTCACTTCAAGTTAGAGCAGATTTTCAGATTACTTGTGTAAAAATTATATAAAAAAAAAATATTAATCTGTGGAATTGGGAGTCTCAGTGACCTAAGCAAATTTGAAACTAATTTAACTTTTACATCCATTTTCCAAAAGTTTTTAAGGTAATAATTGCATTTTTTTAAAATAAAATGTTGCAAGTATGTCATACTTGATTATTTTTATCCATATTTTATTCTAGTTTTAAAAAAAAAAAAGCCTGTCCATGAAGTACCTTCACAACCAAGCCTTGTAATATAGAGAACAGCTGAATTTACATCAACTTCCTCTTTGTATCATTTAATGTACACCACACACATGCATGCACACTCCCTCTTCACCAAACATGCATCATTTTCATAAAACATTTCCCAGAACCAGTTTTAATTTTTAACTGATCTATCAATGAAAATTTTCAACTGCAGAAGTCCTGTTTCTCATATACAAAGAACAAACTGGTGGTAGCAAAGTAGCATATTATCATCAGCTTTCCACCAGGATACTTAATTCCATGGTGGCAAGCAATAGTAAGAACTTCACAAAGTACCTATATTTATAGCTTTCTAGTATATGCAATTGTTTCATTAATGCTTCTATAAGTGTTTTATTTCAAACCTAGTTTTATGTTTTGATTTGTTAAACCAAACCAAGGAAAAAAGAACCACTATGGTAGAAACACTCAAGATTCACTACATTATGCATAGCTTAGCTTATACATTCACATACAGATTATCTTTTTCCCTCTCCATTTTCTCACATCTTTCATTTTTCAATATATTGTAATTTTTTTTTTTTTTTTTATGTTTACACACACACTGTGAAAGGGTGTATGGTGACCACGGAGTGGGAATGATGAACCAGGAAGGAGAGAGAGGGTTGTGGACTTTGCAGTAGCATTTGATTTGGCAATTGTGAACTCGTTTTTCTACAAGGGGGAAGAACATTTGATAACATTTAGGAGTGGTAACAACAGTTCACAAATTGACTACATTTTGACTAGAAGAAAACATCTTAAGGTTGTGACAAATTGTAAAGTAATTCCAACAGATCAAGTGGCACAGCAACACCGACTGCTGTGCGCAGACTTTAAAATAAGATCGAAGATAAGAATCTCTGGAAGCCATGGGATGAAGACAATTAAATGGTTTCACTTAAAAGAAGAGAGTATGAGGAATCGTTTTAGGCAGAGGGTGTTAGAGAGGATTTTGGATGGACTGGAAAGTGTACAGGATTGGTGGAAACATAATTCAAAAGTAATCCTGAGCTGTGCAATCGAGGTGCTTGGTGAGACATCTGGTAAGATTAGAGAGCAGAAGGAGGGTTGGTGGTGGAATAATAATGTACAAGTGGCAGTGACAGCTAAAAGGAAGGCAAAGCAGAAGTGGGATGAGTCAAGAGTGGAAGAGGACAAAGAGGTGTACAGAGAGAGAAAGCAAGAGGCCAAGAGAGTTGTGGGACAGGCAAAGGCCATGGCATATCAAGATCTGTATGATCAATTAGAAACAAAAGGAAGGACAGAGAAAAATTTACCAACTAGCGAAGTGTAGAAATAAAGCAGAATAGGACATCTTACATGAGGCAGATCAAAGACGCTGAAGGAAGAGTATTATGGAGGGATGTGGACATAAGAAACAGATGGAGAATATACTTTGAGGGACTTTTGAATGAGGAAAATGCAAGGACTCACAGAGAAGATGGGAAGCCTTCTGAGGGGATGGTGCAGAACATCAGCAGAGTGGAAGTGACAGAGGCCATGAAGAGGATGAGGAATGGAAAATCGGTGGGCCCTGACAGGATTCCAGATGGAAGGCACTGGGGGAAGAGGAAATTGACCTGCTGTGGGACCTGTTCATGAAAGTTTGCCAACAGGAAAATATACCTGAGGAATGGAGGGAGAGTACTCTTGTCCCCATCTACAAGGGTAAAGGGGATGCACAAGACTGTAAAAATTACAGATGAATGAAGTTGATGTCACACACAAAGAAAATCTTAGAAAGGGTTCTTGATGGAAGATTGAGGAAGGAGGTGGAGATTGCAAGGGAACAATTTGGCTTCGTGCCTGGTAGATCAACAACAGATGCTATCTTTGGGTTACGGCAGATGATGGAAAAGTTTCAAGAGAAACAATGGGAGCTACATCTGGCATTTATTGATCTGGAGAAAGCATATGATAGAGTACCAAGGCAAGAAGTCTGGAGTTGTCTGAGGGAGAAGAAGGTTCCAGAGAAATATGTCAGGTTGGTGCAGGAGATGTACAGAAATGTGAAGGCAAGTGTTCGGACCTGTCTAGGACAGACAAAGTTTTCAAGTAACAGTTGGCTTGCATCAAGGGTCAGCATTAAGTCTGTTTCCGTTTAATATTGTGATGGAGGTGGTGACAGAGGTGGTGAGAGAAGATGTGCCTTGGACAATGTTGTATGCAGATGACATCTTGCTGTGTGCAGATTCAAGAGAAGAAGCAGGAACTAAACTGGAAAGATGGAGAAAAGTACTGGAAGAGAGAAGTATGGAACTGAGCAGAAGTAAGACAGAGTATATGTGTTGCACAGTGGGCGGCGGCCAGGAGACAGATCTGGAGCTGGAAGGAAATGTCATCAGAAAGGTGAGGGACTTTAGATACTAAGGTTCAACAGTGGAAGAAGATGGAGGAGCTGAGAAGGAAGTGGGATGCAGGATACAAGCAGGTTGGAGGAACTGGAGGGAGATGGCTGGAGTGTTATGTGATAAGAGGGCGCCAATCAATCTGAAAGACAAAATCGATGACGTATGCTATCGAAACTGTGCCCCTGAGGAAAAATAACATCAGCAGGATGGACGTAGCAGATTTGAGAATGCTTAGGTGGATGTGCGGTGTGACCAGAAAGGATCATCTGAGAAATGGCTATGTGAGGGGAACAGTGAAAGTCATGAACTTAGGAGCGAAGATACAGAAGTCAAGGTTGAGATGGTGTGGTCATGTGATGAGGAGGGAGGACGAATACGTGGGAAAAAGGGTCATGCAGATGGATGTGCAAGGAAGGAGGAAGCGTGAGCGGCCAAAGAAGAGATGGTGGGAGCTGGTAGAAGAGGACTTGAGGATGAAGAACTTGGATGTGGTGACAGCCCAAGACAGGAGGAAGCGGAGGAGACTCATCATCAACAGTGACCCCACTTAAGTGGGAGAAGCTGCAGAAGAAGATACACACAACAATACTGATGTGATGACTTATCTCCAACCAAAATTATCTAATTCTTTATTAAAGTTATGCAAGTTTGTTGCTTCTATAACTTGTTCTGAAAGTTGGTTCACGCATTTTCAATTCTATGAGTAAAAACTGAACTTGGTATGTTTGCATGAGCTTCCTAGCAAGTGTTAAGCAGAAAAGGCAAGGTGCAAGGAATGAAAAATGAAAGATAAAGGAATAGGATAATGGTGACAATATTGAATGATAGGGACTGTGCTTGATTTCAGCATGGTGAAACATTTCTTTGTGCAAAGATTACAGATATCAGTGGTAATATTAGAATGCAAAGATGGAAAGTGAAAGAGTTGGTAGCTTTGAATTGATTAAAAGGTGATCAGTAAGAAACAAGTGCCATAATCTTTTATTTAATACTTATTGAAAAAAAGAATTACTAGAAAAGGTGAGAGAGAAAACAAGAGTGTAGGTCTGCTGCCACAATATGATTATAAATAAGCCAATACATAATGCTCAGGTAGTTATATAATTATAACTAAAATAATTATAACAAAAATAATTATAAATAGGACTGCAAGTAATCCAGGATCTTAACTCTAATATAAAAACTCATGTTAAATTAGGCCACCACTTTTGCTGTAATAAAACTATCTATATTATTACATAATACCTCCAGGGAGTCCAGACTCATCGAACCACTGAACACCACCACTAATATTTTCACAATCACAAACATCCATGCCCATTGCGGGATTCGAATCTGCAGCCTTTTGGCTGGAGAGCGGACATGCTAACCACTCGGCTAACCAGGCTGGCATATGAATTTGTTCTCTGATAATGTTATAAATAGAATATAGGTTTGATGTAGTTTTTTTTTGCCACTAGAGGTCAGGCCAGTAGAATAACGGTTGATCAAATCATTGTCTCTGGCATACTGTTTGAAAAGTAATATAGCTCGACTCTGTATGTATGTATGTAAATATATACGGTATATATATATATATATATATATATATGTGTGTGTGTGTGTGTGTGTGTGTGTGTGTGTGTGCTCCAGATGAAAATCTTAATATGAAGGTCGAAACGTAAGGAAATGAAAGTAATTATTTTTAACACAGTTGTAGTCTCCATAATTTGTCTAAAATGAATGCTAATCACTGTGTAACACTAAAGGAAAGGATATCTTGCAACAAGAACCTCGGTAAATCCTAATCTAACTTCATAAAGGCCAATAGCAGAAAACTTGCATCCTATCCAAGCAACTTCTACTCATACTTCCCTCGCAGTCTCTCTTTCTGGATGAGGGGACCTTACCACCAAAGTTGGTTTCTTGGAAAAGGTATCTAGGGTTGTTTGCACAGCCTTTTTCTTTTTTTTTCATCATAAATGGCCTTGTAGCAGCTGATGTTCTCACTAACTGCACAGTATACCTTTGTAAACTGCTGAATGCTAGAATCTTGCTCCTCGAGCTTAGCTTGCTTCAATGAGACGAAAGGCTTCAGCTAATTCTTTTGTCGTAAACTCCAATTGCAGTGCATTGCCACTATCCATCACAGCTTTTCTGGCTTTGGCAATAAAATTTTTGTGGAAGCCACAAAAATCATTACAGAATTGAGGACATAGTTTCTTCCACACCCCTTTTATTGTTGATTGCTTCACTTCCTCTCAAGAATCAATGTTTTTGATGGCATCATGGATGTTATAATTCTTTCAGAACTCTCAAGGTCATCACATCTTCTGTAGCCCTGACTGCTTGTGAAAATGTACACCATAAGTAATAAGCCTTAAATGCAGAAATGACTCCTTGGCCCATTGGATGTAGTAACGATGTAGTGTTAGGTGGTAAAAATATGACCTTTACATTAGGGTGAAGGTCATCTAAAGATGTTGGATGTCAAGAAACATTGTCCAGCACAAACAGAATTTTAAAGGGAATTTTCTTTTACAAACAATAACATTCCACAGCAGGAATAAAACAGTTCAAGATCCGATCTTCAAACATGGCAAGTGTGACCCAGGCTCTTAAATTTGACTTCCAAATAATGGGAAGAGCTGCTTTAACCCTCTCATGCAGGAGGGCCTCATATGAAGACCCCTATTTTCTCTCATAATAATTATTCATTCATAATTTAGTCTTCATCTTGGGAGACCAAAGTGTTCTTAGAAACCACACCAGATGGCAAGAGTTTCAACAGAGTTACAGGAATACCAATCTCTCTGCAGTGCATGGTAGTATCAAGGAGGAAGAAAAGCTGCCGTTTTCTTGATTTGAATTTGGTGATTTTATGAGTCTTCTGGAAAGGTTAGTATGGTTTTATATATTGTTATACCTTGTAGATAAAGTGTGAATATTTAATTTGTTCATGTTTATTACCATATTCATAAAACGAACTTGAAAACAACCTGTCCTCACATGAGGACAATGTTTGTAAGGTAATCTATGCAGCAAATAGTTTGAGGTTAGAAAGTTCTTGTACAATATTTTTATAATTTTATCTATTTTATTTTTGCAAACATAAATGAATAGTAAGTGTGTTAATTGGCATTATCTCTTTTAGAGATGGATAGCCAGGTCCATCAGGCATAAAAAAGACCTATTACCACAAGAGACTTACTGAAGAGGAGATTGAAAAACTGTTGGAGGAATCTGAAGATAGTTTGGAGCTGAGTGATTCTAATGATGATCTTACATACCAGCAGCCACAAAATGATCCTACAAAGAGTGACAGTTCAAGTGAAGACAGTAATGTTCAGTGTCCTTCCCCTGTTGGTCAGACTCACAATGTTCAAAGTCCAGCTAGTGTGCAAAATACAGCTGTTGCTGGTCATATGCATTGCAGAAACAATCAATGTGGTTTAGTGAGAAAGATAATCCACAGAAGGAATAAAACAGTTCAAGATCCAATCTTCAAACATGGCAGGTGTGACCAGGCACTTAAATTCGACTTCCAAATAATGGGAAGAGCTGCTTTCAAAGCTGTTTCCAGATGAATTGATGGATGAAATTGTAAAACAAACTAATCTGTATGCATGCCGTAAAGATAATTTAGTACTTACTGTGACTGAACTCAAAATTTACATTGGAATTGTACTTGTCATGACATACATAAAATACCCACGTGTAAGGCAGTATTGGTCTTCTGAACATGGACAGTACATGGATGTTATAGCTGATGCTATGTCAGTGAACAGATGGGAGGACATAAGGCGATATTTGCATTTTTTTGATTCCGACAATTACCTACCAATAATAAAGACAAAGCAATACGTATAAGACCAGTGCTGAAATGTTTCATGAAACATTCCATGCTGCTGTCAGACTAGAAGAATTTCAGAGTGTAGATGAGATGATGATTCCATTCAAAGGATGCTCACAACTCAAACAATAGTTACCTAAGAAACCAAAAAAATGGAGTTTCGAAATGTGGGTGAGGGCAGGCATTTCAGGCTATGTATATTGTTTTGATTTTTATGTAGATGCAGATCCTGGAAGACAAAAGTCAGACTCATTCAGTGCAAGTGAAAATGTAGTACTTAGGCTTTGTCATGATCTTGCTGGTAAGAACTTCAAGATATATGGAGACAACTTCTATATGAGCATCCCCCCTAATTAAGAAACTAAAGGAAGATATTTATTATGTTGGTACATGTAGAAGAAATCGACTTCAAGGTGCTGACAAGAAATTGAAAAATGAAAAGGATTTGCAGAAGATGCAACGAGGAAATATGTCAGTTACCACGTCCTCTGATGGCATTACTGTCACTAGATGGGTTGATAACTCAATAGCACGTGGTATCTAGCTACTTAGGAAAGGAGCCTGTCAGTGTATGTCAGAGATTCAGCCTGAAAGAAAATTAGTATGTTGAAATTCTACTACCTCGCAGTATAGCTATTTATAACAAACATATGGGTGGAATGGACCTTATGGATTCTCTTGTGGCTTTGTATTAAAATGATACCAGAAAAAAACGATGTCGTATGAGAATTTTTTACCATATGTTGAACGTATTAATACAAATTTGCAATCATTTGGAAATGGGAAGAAAAAGAAAAAATTGGATTAGTTGAAATTCAAATCAAGAGTGGCAACTGCTTTGATATATATTAAGGTTAGCTAGGTACAAAGAAACAAGGACATCCTTCAAGTCAGAAACCACCAGCACTAAAGAAATGCAACTAACTGTGTGTCACATGAAAAGTTTTGACAGCAGTGGACACTTCCCAAAGAAGACAACAGGTGCTAATGCCAATCGTTGCAGAGATGTACACTGCAAGAGTAAAACAAGATACATATGTGGTAGATGTGAGGTTCCAATCTGTCGGGAATGTTTTCAATCTTTCCATAGAAAATGAGACAAAGAGAATAAGACTGTTCTTGATTTACATAGCTCTACTGCAAATTCTAATTGTTCGACTTTTTTGTATGTACTAAGTAATCCAAATTTTGATCATTCATGCAGTGTTTCAGCAAAATATAAATTGCTTATAATCTGTTTTGTCATACTAGTAATGAAATTTCTTTCAATGAAAATAAATTCCTTAGTCTAAGTCATTTCCATAGAAATATGATTAGTTTCTATGAATCTATGAATGCTAGACATGTAAATTAAATTTTCATCTTTTTTTTTCTATGAATAGTTTCACTGTGAATACATCATCAATGCAACTTCTACCTTTCCTAAATCCAGCCTGTTCTTCTAATAAAAAAAAATTATTGGCAATAGTGACAAGTCTTTTATTTAAAATTTTACTATACAGGTATTTCGGGATAAATTTGACAGTTTCGTAAGGAAAAAGAAAATCTTCTTTGTATCTATTAAATTTAATGAATTGACAAAAAAACATTAGAGGCAGAGTTAATTACAATACTATCAACAAGATTTACTCAAAATAACCACCATTAGCATCGATCACAGCTTCAATTCTGCTTCGGAACCTCGAACAAGCTGATGCTACAGTCTCCCTGGGAAGGGCCGCAAAAACTGTTTTAATTTTATCCATTAACTGGGCTTTTGTATTACTGGAAGTGCGATTGGTGTCTTTTTCAACTGTGCCCCATACAAAATAATCCATGGGGTTAAGGTCTGGGGAGTTTGGAGGCCAAACATTTGGACTGGTGAAGTCGTAGAAATTTTCAGACAACCATTTTTGACTTTTCCCAGAGGTGTGGCAAGGGGCCGAATCCTGCTGCCATACATACGGCCTACCATTGGCTACCCTTGTTATCCAGGGCTTGACTACAGTTAGCAACTCCACGAACAAAGCCCGAATTCCAATGCCAGGGTTCTTCAACACCTGTTCCTGCAGATTTGCGAGGAATTCTGCTGTACGAACGCAATCAGATCGTCTGCTAGGGATCTTTCTTCTTGCTACATCCTCGTAGTCACCATTGCAAGTCTCTAGTTCATGCCTGATTGTTTTTACTGTATTCAGGGAGCATTGGGCAGCAGTCGTAATATCCTTATTTTGATGGCGGGCACGAATCATCATGATACAAGTTATTCTCTTCCATGATTCAGGTGGGTTCCAGCTATCCATCCTTTCTGACATCTTGTATATGAATGAAGAAGGGTCCAAACTTTTAAATGAAGAGAAGTGTGTGTTAATACATGTAACTTACGGAAAAATATAATTAATTATAAATATGTCAAATTTATCCCGAACACCCTGTATATTTGTATGCTGTATTTAATAAGCTAATACTTTTAATTTTTACAAAATTCTATTTCCCTTCTTAAAAACTGATTATTTTAGCCTTTTATCATTCTTGGAGTATAGTGCAGGTAATCCAACAACTATTTAACCAGTTGAGAAATCCCATTTAAGAGAGATTTCACTGTACTTAACTTTGAAGTAATTCCATCTGTTCCTGTGCTTTTCTAGTTTTTGCTTTAATAAAGTTTCTTCCAATTCCATCATCTCCAAAATATATTCTGTATTATTTGCATTTTTATTTTGTATTTCTTCATTACTAAGGGATGGATTGCACCATAGTTGTCTGTAATGTTGTATCCATTCTTTTTTGAGATTGCTGAAATTTCTGTTACATCTTTTCTGATTTATTCAAATGTTTCATTAATTTATAAGCAATGTTTTGGGATGGTCATGGAGTCATTTTCAATATTATTAATAAATCTATCCCATGAGCTTTTCTTAGAATGTTTTTGCAACATTTATTTTATTTCTATAAGCTTCTTAGTGATTCTGGTGTTTGTTTCTGCAAGTGTAGCTTGTAAGCTTTTTGTTTTTTTTCTATAGCTGTTGCTATTTCATCATTCCAAATTTTCAGTCCTTTTTTCTTTTGGTCTTTGTTTTCATCCCAAGAATCTCTTCTACTGTTCGTTTTATTAATTTACTTATATTTATCCATTCTTCATTTATTTCTGAAGAAACAAGAATTTGAGATGAGTATCGAGTCAATTGGTTTTGATATAGATTCCTAATACTATCTTCCTGAACCAAGTAAGTTTTGTAGTGTCTATATTTTCTTTAGATTCTTGTGGTCTTTGTGATTTCCATTTTGCTTGTATTGTTATTTTTGAGACTGCCAGATAATGATCTGAATATATATCATCATTATTATTATTTGACACCTCCAGAGAGTCCTACGATTCATCGAGGGAGGGCACCTACTCTACAACTCTCTGTCTCCACCACTCAACCTCATCCACAAACCGTCTCATCTACGCCAATGCCATCACCACGATTGTTTTCACAGACAATCGCAAACATCCATGCCCATGGCAGGATTTGAACCCACAGCCTTTTGGCTGGAGAGCAGATACGCTAACCACTCGGCCAACCAGGCCAGCAAAAGATAAAGGTTCCTCACTTCACTGACGGGAATTGAATCCAGGTCTTTCCAACCAAAGGGATTCGTCTATACTGACTGAGCTACGGAGGCTCTTACTCTGTCTCCACCACTCAATCCACCAACTGCAATGAACTGTAACTACACCAACAACATCTACTGCCAACAACCACCACCAGTATTTCCACAGACCATCACAAACATCCATGCCCTCGGTGGGATTTGAACCTGCAGCCCCCCCGGCTGGAGAGCAGATACGCCAACCACTCGGTCAGTCAGGCTGGTGAGTGGTTGGTGTATCATTATCTCTACAAACTGTTCTCTCTCTTACTTGAAGATAGTTTTACATTAACGATTATATACTTTCTTTTAGAGAAACTTGTGCTATAGTTTTATGGATTATTTACATGAAAACATGAGGCAAAAGTAATATTTAGTTGATTATTACCTTGCCTTACCTATCCTCTTCACTCCCTGCAGAGCATAGGGCCTCAACCATTGACTTCCATCTGACTCTATTCAATGCTTCTTTTTTGATCTCTTTCCAAGAACGTCCCAGCCATCTTGCCTCTGTTTCTAGTTCTCTTCTCCATGTTATCCTGGGTCTTCCTCTTGCCTTGGGGATTCCATTCTAGTGCAATTTTTGCTATTTCTTTATTTGGGTTCTTTCTGATTGTGTGACCTATCCAGTTCCATTTTCTTTTAGTGATTTCATTTCTGATGCAGGTTTGACCTGTTCTCTCTCCCAAAGTTCTATGTTTGTTATTTTATTTGGCCAATATATTCCTAGTATCTTCCTCAAGCATTTGTTTATGTAGACATGTATTTTATTTATGTTTTCCTTTGTTAGTGACCATGTCTCAGCTCTGTATAGTAAAACTGGTTTAACATTAGTGTTGAAGAGTCCAATTTTGGTTTTTAATTTTATTTCTTTGGATCCCCAAATTTTCTTCATCATACTGAATGCAATCTGTACTTTCTGGATTCTATTTTGTATGTCCTGTTTGGTTCCTCCTTGTGTGCTGATCACTGATCCCAGGTAGATAAAGTTATCTACCTGTTCCAGTGTTTTCTCTAGTATTTCAAAGACTAATTCTTGTTTGGGGTTTATCTTCATTATAGTCTTATGATTTATTTTCAATCCACATTTATTTGCTTCCTGGTTTAAATTATCTATTTTCTTTTGGAGGTGTTGATGTTTTTGTGCCAAAAGGAATATATTGTCTGCAAAATCCAGGTCACTGATTTTATTTGACCATCCCCATTGAATACCAATTCTTTCTTCATCATTTAATCAATAACAATCAGAAAGATGGTCGGGGAGAGTATACATCCTTCTTAATCGTGTGTTTGTTGCAAATGGTTCTGATAGTTTGCCATTATCTATTATTCAGATTTTGTATTTTTCATGAGTTTTCTTTATTATATTTATGATTTTCTGAGGAATCCCGTAGTGCTTCATAAACTTCCATATAGTCTTTCTTTTTTATGGATATCTTTTTTTCTGAAAAATGTTTGTGATTTTTAATTAATAAAATGATTAGAAGTCTCAAAATTTGTTTCCATTTTGATTCAAATGTTGCTCTCCATATCTGCCTATGGTATAATTGTAGTATACTTTGGTTTTCTACTCTAGCATTAAAGTCTCTAGCAATTATTAAATAATCATTTTTATTAAAGTGTTTCATCAGCTTTTCTAAGTCATTGTAAAATATTTCACTTCTATTTTTCCTTCTTCTAGAGCATATATTCCTATTACTGTTAGGTAGCCTCTTTCAAATTTCAGTCTTGCCGTTGCTATTCTTTCATTAATAAAAATGTAGCTCTTAATTCTAGTCTTCCATTTTTGATCTATCATTACATATACACCACAGCTTGCTCTTATGTTCTACCCCACTATATATCATTATACAATCTGTTATTTTGACAGTTCCTTTTTAATTTTTTCTTAGTTTCAGCTATTACTGCTATATTTATCTTTTTTTCTTTTAACTGTTTGTTGAATTCTGTTTCTTTCCTAGCTAAGCCCCTAACATTCCATGTAGTGACATTTAACATATCCATTATTCTAAATCGTTTACCCTTTTTCTTGATGTTCTCATTTCCAGGAAATCCATTCTACTTTTTCTTTGAATGCTTCTGAGTGTATCTGTTTTTTATGAAAAGAGGTTACCAGCCTCTTGCTCAACTCCTAGACTGGAGGACCAGGGTATTTCTCTTAGTCTGGCACTTCTCCCTTGATCTATCCGGTTAGGGTGGCCCTACCACCCTAACCGGATAGGGTGGCCCTACCACTGGCATAGCCCTCAGGATCACTGGTACACACAAACTCCTCACAAGGTGGAGATACCATCACTTAGCAGCACCCCTATTATATACACAAAATGCTTTATGAACCAGCCCATGACCATACATACACACACACACACACACACTATAGACACAGAACATTTCAGGGAATGAAGGTAGCCTGTGCATGCTCCTAAACAGGAAGTAGAAACTTCTCACCAATACCTCATCTCAGATCTACATGTCATGCCAATACTGGTATCCTGGATACTCCCGTATACTAACAACAATAACAAGGTAGAAATATGAAGCATTTCTATCTGAAGTATAATTTCAAGGCATGTTCTTTTCAAAAAATAAATAAATAAAATAATAATATATAATTTCTGATTTAATGTTGAATTTTAATGCACATTTCATGATCATAAGCCTCAATCACTAAAGTACATGGTACAGGTCTAAGTCAACAAGTTCAAAAAAATAGAGGTGCTCCTAAACATAATAAGCTTGTTTATTATATTAAGTAGTAAATAAAGGAGCTTCATGAACAAATTTCAGAAGTAATATATTGTCTGAATTGTCCTAGTATTCCATAATGCAAGGCATTGGACCTGTATATTTGCTATGCATTATAGGAAAGGTCACTACCAGACCAGTCATGATTAATTCATTGCTTAAACCTTTTTCATGATCTTCACATACTTTTTTTTCTGATTTGTCATCTCTTTCTCCACATAGTACTAGTGAATGACACATACATCAGATTGTCTCAAAATTGTTAGCATTCGCTTTCTAGTGCAAAGGCATTTTTGAATTTTTTTTTAGACCCTAGAGCAGTGATATTTCATAAACTGAACTGCCATTTTAGAGTCATAATGATGTACCTGATCAATCATAGTCACAATTTTGTGAATAAAACCCACCTTACTTTAGTAGTTTGGAGCAATCAGCAATGGATTTCTAGTCTCACCTATTTCATTTTGCTAGTTAAGTGATGTATTGAACAATATGTGCACTTATATTATAGCCTAATCTCTGTAACAAGTTGATTTGTTCTAATCCAATTAGTTCAGTTTCAGTGCTAGTCACATTTCTGGAATAATTGTCAATTTTCTCTGATTAAATATTCAGCTTTCCTTATGGAAATCATCACCTCCAGTTTTTGGCTCCCTACTTTGTTACTGTCATTAAATACCACCACCACCACTATTTCTCATTCTTTGCATCAGAAATTTAATTACTGTATGTTATCATGCATGCTTTGACAAACTTACTTAATCATTTGAAAGTGCAAAATATAACGAGGTTCCAAAATCATGAAATGCACAAACACCCCAAACTCTTAAGATCTACAATTAATAAGTGCCTTAAATACTGATCTCCATAACATTTTAAAATGAAATCAGGATAATTATCAATGCAACCAAAACAGTTTTGCCTTCTTTCTCACAAAAATGATCTCAGTTCATAAATCTGCAGGATTGTATTGGTATTTACATCTTTGTAATGACATTTACTTCTAGCTTTTCTTAAAATAATCCTTACATCAATAGCTTCTTCAACCTCTTAAAAACCAGGCATCCTTTTTCACTCAATATAATACTTCTCACCTATCACTTAAATTCACCCAGTCTAGAATAAATGTCCACATGCTTAGGGTGGTGCAATAAAAAAAAATAAAAATCCTAAGAATTCTCAATGCTATCCAGAGGAAAGCAATTTGACTGATCACTATATAACTGACTCATTTCATCCACATCTCACAATCTGTTGCAGCTCAATCTTTTCTACAGATGCTTCCATAAACAAATTAGCATTCATTATTCCTCCACTGGTCCTGTTTAAAACACAAGCAACAGCTCCAAGCAGTCATTCCAAATGCAAACTCAATGAATTTGCTTCTCCTCTTCTTTCTATTCGCTTCTGTTCTCTCTGGAACAATCTCCAGCTTTTCAAGAATAATATCTATAGGTTCCTTCTTCCTTAATCCTCATATACACTCACATGTCCTAATGCGCTATTTTAGTTCTTTGATGTATAAATTAGGTTTATATAATCTTTTGTGAGCGAGGTTCACTAAATAATAATACTCAATTAGCATGTCTTTTCTCAATGTGCTAAGTGATGAAGAACCAACAATGTAAATGAGCTGACAAAATTTCATTTACATTTCAGTATACAATAAGTATAAAAATGTAATGAAAAATGAAAAACTTCTATCTACAATTTTCCATTAAATCAGTGTTATTTGTAAAGAATCCGATATTATCAGATCTTATATTTCTGTCTTCCAAGGCACTTTTTACTGTATCAATCCACCTATAACTTGGTTGTCCTCTGGGTCTTTTTCCTCCCAACCTGATAGAGAACACTTGTTTTGCTAATCTTTCCTCTCCCATTCTGTTTAAGTGACCATACCACCTAAGATTAACACATTCCAGGATGCTAACAATGTTAAGTTCTTTCCTAATATCCTTGTTTTTAATATGATATTGCCATTGATGCCATCTGTTCATGCCTCTAATCTTTCTCAGGACTCTCAGATCTGGGGTCTCTAGTCTTTGGTCAAGTGTTTTATTTCTAACCCAGCTCTCAGATCCATAAGTTAAATTGGCTTGAATGCTGTCTTGTATACAGCTAATTTAGTCTTTTGGCTAATTTCTCTCTTATTCCATATAAATTTATTCAGTTGACTTCCTACCATACCAGCTTTATTGATTCTGTTGTCATTTTCCATATTTAATTTACCATTTTCAAAAATTGTGCCTAAGTAGCTTCACGTCTGAAAACCAAGAATCTTCTCTTAAGGCTTGCAACTTGGAATGTAAGGACCTTAAATGAAGCTGGGAAGTTAGATAACCTTATACAAACACTTGAAGCAATGAAAATTGACAAATAGCAGAAAAATAAACAGAAAGAGCCATTCAATTATATACTCATGTAGAGACAGTCATAGGAATGGAGTAGCATTTGTACTAAAAAATAAGATTGTGCAATCCTCAGTTTGATTTTGGCCCATAAGTGACAGGATAATTGCATTAAAAATTGCAGCTCAACCTTTTAATATTTTTATTGTCCAAATATATGCACCTACTTCTGATTACCCAGATGTAGAACGTTTCTATGAAGACATTCAAAATGCACTAAACAACGCTAAATCAGATGACATAACTATCATTATGGGAGATCTAAACTAAAGTAGGCTCAGAAAAGATCTCTTCCTGCATGGGAAAACCAGAGCCTGAGACACAGAAATCCAAGCGGAGAAAGATTAATACAGTTCTGTAAAGAAAACAATCTGGGAATAGCAAATACTTTATTTAGCCACCCTCCTAGAAGACTTTACACATGGAAAAGTCCCAGAGACAGCTGTAAGAACCAGATTGACTATATAATGATTAAAAAAGATTCCAGAATAACATCTTGCAAGCCAAAACATACCCAGGGGATGATATTGGATCAGACCACAACCCTGTTGTCATTAAAGCAGCAATAAAATTAAAGAAAACAATGAAACCTCTAAACCTAGAAAAATATGATCTTGGCTCCCTTAAAAATCAAGAAATACAAGATAAATTTTTAAAGGAACTGCCACAGTCCACTGCTGTTAATGTTCCTGATCCCACCAAGTATCCTTACCCTGAAGATGAGATTGAGGATAGATGGCAGAAATTTAAAGAGGGCATAAAAAAGGAAATAAAACAAATAATTCCCAAATTTGAGAAGAAAATGAGTAAACCATGGATGAATAACAAGATACTGAAGATGGAGGAAAGAAAAACACAAAACTCATCCTGAATACAAGAACTTAAAGGAGATCAGAAAAGAATGCAGGATTGCAAAAGAACTATGGCTCAAGAACAAATGCAAGGAATTGAACTTCTAGACAAAAAGCAAAAAACCAGAAAACTTTATGAAAAAAGTTAGGGAGCTAACTAACAAATCTTGCAACAGGGTAGGCTCTCATTGCATTGAAGATACCAGTGGAAATGTCCTAACAGAGAAAGACTAAATATGGGATAGATGGGTAGAGTATTCAAAGGAACTCTACAATCATGATAGAATAGATAATTGATAATCCAATGCAAGAAGATTTCGAGGGGGGCCTACTATTCTTACCTGGGAAGTAACAAATGCCATTAGGAAATTGAAACCAGGAAAAGCTTCAGGAATGGATGGAATTATGGCAGAATATCTAAAGGCTTTAGATGATAAGGCTATAAGATAACTGACTGACATATGTAACAAAATATATAAAATTGGACACCTGCCAAAAGATTTTAAGTACTCAGCGTTCCTACCAATACCTAAAAAATCGAAAGGCAATCAAATGTGAAGAATACAGAACAATCAGTCTGATCAGTCAGATAGCAAAAGTTATGTTATATATCATCCTAGAAAGAAATAAACATAAAATCAAAATGGAAATTAATGAAACGGTCAAAGCTGTATAACTGAGAGGAGACCTCCACATAGCCTTTAAAGGAATGCGGAGAACCGACCAGGGCTTCTGACCTAATGTCCAATCCTCACCTTCTTGTGCTGCACCCTGTTGGGTATCTACTTTGATACCGAACGAAAGAGGAGGGGCTGGCAATTTGGGATTTAGCTGACCAAATTGTATTCTTATTGGTTAAACCAAAATAAAAAATGATGGTACAACATGACAAAATTTCATGCCGGCTGGGGCGTCGCCCAGTTAAACAAGGCCCCCGTTGTTTTCGCCAGGGAACCAGGGCGAACAGCGAAAAGTCAGCTACTGGAACAAATCTGAAAACAAACCTCAATTCAACATCACCAGAGTTAAAGATCGGTACTATCAACGTAAGAAGCCTGAATGGCAAAGAAATGGAGCTAGCTGAGGAATTAGATAAGTACCAGATCGACATAATAGGGGTGACTGAAACAAAAAAGACCAAAACTGGTGAGATCTTTCTGAGCAATAAATACAAAATGTTATATTCAGGCAATAACAATCAAGGAAACGAAGGAGTAGCCATAGTATTCAACACAAAATACGAGGCTAATCTTCTTGAATGGCAGTCAGTCTCAAGTAGAGTAATGTGGGCAAATATGAGAATGGTGAACTGGACAATGAGACTTATTTGTGCCTATGGTCCCACAGAAGGTTCTACTAAGGTAGAAGTGGAGGAATTTTTTGAGGCTTTAGAAAAAGCAACTGACACAATGAAAAAGGAAAAGTTGGTCCTTGTTGGGGATCTAAATAGTAGAGTAGGAAATGATTGTGAGACATACAAAAATATTTTGGGAAAATTTGGAGAAAAGAGCAAAGCTAATAATAATGGCAAATATCTGTTGGATTTCTGCTCAGGACATGGACTGGTTATTACTAACACCATGTTCCAACATAAAAATGTGCACAAATTCACATGGAGAGAAGAGGCTAGGAATAAGAAAAGTCTCATTGACTATGTTATTGTTGATAGTGATGTTTTCTCCCTGGTGCAGGACACCAGAGTGTACAGAGGATTTGAAATTGGAAGTGATCACTATTTAGTCTTGAGCAGGATAAAATTGAATTTCATATTGAAAAGAATAACATGTAAGAAAGTTTTAAAGCGAATAAAAGTTGAGCAGCTCTCAGATGTAAACTGTAGACTAAAATACAGAAATATTATTGAAAAGAAAATGAAAGAGTTTGAGAACAGGAATCAAACCTTGGAGATTCAGTGGCAAACTCTGAAGGAAACATTGATTGATTCTGCCAGAGAGGCATGTGGTGAGGTTGTGTGCAAAGATAACAAAATCAGAACTCCCTGGTGGACACAGGAAGTTAAAGAGGCAGTGAAGGAAAAGAAGAAAGCATATCAAAAGTTCCTGGCAAATAAGTCAGCTTTTACTCTTACAGAATACAGAGACAAATGTAAGAAAGCTAAACAGTGTGTAAAACTAGCTAAACAAAAGTCATGGGAGGACTTTGGCAAGAATATAGAAAATAAATATCAAGAAGGTGGCAAAATATTCTGGAGGTTGTTGAAGAAGCTTAGGAATGGAGGAAAGAGTGCTGTAAAAGGAATTAGAGATGATAAAGGTGAAATGAAAACAGGAGAAAAAGATATCCTTGAAGTATGGAGTAATTACTTTGAAAAACTGCTAAATGAAACAAGCAGTGATGACAGCACAGTGGTAAAAAACACTGACCAGGCATGCAGTCAGGAATACATATCCATACTTGAAGTAGAAAAAGCCATCAAAGGCTTGAAATGTGGAAAGGCAGCAGGAGTAGATGATATTCGACCAGAAATGCTGAAGTATGGTTGTATAAGAGTCTTACAGTGGCTGCACTGCATAGTTCAGAAAGCCTGGACAGAGGGACGAATTCCCGATGATTGGAGTAGAGCTCTCATAGTACCCATATATAAAAAGGGAAATAAAACTGAATGTGAGAATTACAGAGGTATTTCCCTACTGAGTGTTCCTGGCAAGATCTATGCAAGTATACTTGAGAAACGGTTGAGAAGAATTGTGGAAGAAAAGCTTGGTGAAGAACAAGCTGGATTCAGGCTAAATAGAGGCTGTCAGGATCAGATCTTCACTTTACGACAAATAGTCGAGAAAGCATGGGAATATAACAAAGATCTGTATTTAAGTTTTGTCGATTTGGAAAAGGCATATGACAAGGTGCCAAGAGAGAAGCTATTCAATACGCTGCAGTTATATGGTGTGAATGGGGCATTATATCAAGCAATACTTAGTCTTTATTTGAGTTGTGAGTCAGCAGTTAGAATTGAAGGAAGTACAGGAAGATGGTTTAATGTTAAATCTGGTGTGAGACAAGGATGTACATTATCCCCTCTGTTATTCATTATCTATATGGATCACATTATGAAGGAATGTGGTATTAAACCTGATATCAAAATTGGAGATGTTAATGTCAGCTCTTTGCTTTATGCGGATGATGTTATACTTCTAAATAAATCCGCTACAAGTCTGCAAGATTCTCTGACTAAATTGAATAGCTGTTGTAATAGATATGGTATGAAGGTCAGCAATAAAAAGACAAAGACAATGAAAATAGGCAGAATCATTGAAAATGTCAACTGTGTTGTGAATGGAGAACCTGTGGAACAAGTAAAACATTTCAGCTACTTAGGCACAATTTTTACTGAAGATGGTAAACTAAATATAGAAATAGATAACAGAATCAGCAAAGCTGGTATCGTGGGAAGTCAATTGAATAAATTCATATGGAATAAGAAAGAAATTAGTCGGAACACTAAATTAGCTGTATACAAGACTGTGTTCAAACCAATTTTAACTTATGGATCTGAGAGCTGGGTCAGAAGTAAAACACTTGACCAAAGACTAGAGACCGCAGATATGAGAGTCCTGAGAAAGATTAGAGGCGTGAACAGATGGCATCAATGGCAATATCATATTAAAAATGAGGATATTAGGAAAGAACTTGACATTGTCAGCATCCAGGAATGCGTTAGCCGAGCTAATCTCAGATGGTATGGTCACTTAAATAGAATGGGAGAGGAAAGATTAGCAAAACAAGTGTTCTCTGCCAGGTTGGCAGCAAAACAACCCAGAGGAAGACCAAGATATAGGTGGATTGATATGGTACAAAGTGCCTTTACAATAGAAATATAAGATCTGATAATGTTGGAGTCTTGACAAGTAACAGACTGATTTGGAGGAAAATTGTAGATAGGAAGTTAGTAATGATGTAATTTTTTCATTTAGTACTGTCATATCCTGTACACCCCTTGAGGGTACATGGCAGGAATATGATGATGATGATGATGAAATTAATGAAACACAATCTGGTTTCAGGAAAATAAAGAACTAGAGAAGGACTCTTCAACATTAGAACTATTATAGAAAGATAACTGGAGAAGCAGAAAGAAGGCTACTTATGTTTTATTGACTACACAAAGGGGCCTTTGACAATATACAACATGAACAACTAATCAAATGCATCAGAAATTTAGGAGTAGATGGTAAAAGGTACCAGATTACCGATAAATCTATATTGGGAGCAAACTGCCTCAATAAAAATATCAGGAGAAATCTCGGAGAAATTCCCAGTAAAGAAGGGTGTCAGACATGGCTGTGTTCTTTCTCCTATATTTTTAACCTCTATACTGGAAATATCTTCCAGCAATTAGAAGAATTTAAAGGAGTCAGGAATATAAACAACTTAAGATATGCAGATAATACAGTACTGCTAGCTGAAAATAAAAAAGATCTTCAAAACCTACTAGAAGAGACACTGAAGCTAAGTGAAAAATACGGACTTAATTTCAACTTCATACCAACTTCAACTTGTTACCAACCATGTTGGTAACAAGAGAAAAAGGCAAAATACCTGATATAAATATTAAGATCCAAGGAAATAATTTACATCAAGTAAAGAGATATATATTTGGGTCAACTAATTACAGAGAATGGAAAGTGTGATAAGGAAATATTAAGAAGAATAGAAATTGCTAGATCAACCTTCAATGTAGCATGAAAAACATTCTGACCTCAAGGGAAATTCACACAAAAACAAGAATTAGGCTGTCCAAATGCTACGTATCGTCAACACTGCTATATGGAGCAGAAACCTGAACAATATCAAAATATTGTGAAAATAAACTAAAGCCTTTGAGATGTGGATCCTCAGAAGAACTCTTAGAGTCCCATGGACTGCCAAAAAAAACTAATTTAGAAATATTAGAGATGACTGGAAAAGATAGGAATCTGTTGAAAACAGATTCCTATTTTTTCCAGTTTTTTTTTTAAGAAAAAAAAACCCATCTACCTTGGTCACATACTAAGGCATGAATCCCTACTAAAAACACTTCTAGAAGGAATGATACAAAGAAAAAGAAGAAGAGGAAGACAAAGAACAGATTGGATGGGAAATATTAAGGACTGGACCTTTTTGTCCTATGAAGAATACAAAAGAGAAGTACAAAGCCATACATGGTAGAAACTCATGATAGTCAACCTCCTGGAAGGAGATGACATCTGACAAGACAAGAGCTGAAATGTTTTACTTGTTCTATAGGTTTTCCATTCACAATGCAGTTGATATTTTCACTGTTTCTGCCTATTTTCATTGTCTTTGCCTTGTAATTGATGATCTTCATACCATATTATCTATTACAACAGTTATTCAATTTAGTCATGGAATCTTGCAGACTTGTAGCAGATTTATTTAGAGGTATAACATCATCCACATAAAGCAAAGAGCTGAGATTAACATCTACAATTTTGATATCAGGTTTAATACTACTTTCCTTCATAATGTGAAGGAAAGTGGTATTCATTATCCAATAACAGAGGAGATAAAGTAAATCCTTGTCTGACACCAGATTTAATGTAAAACCATCCTCCTGCACTTCCTTCAATTCTAACTGCTGACTTACAACTCAAATAAAGACTAAGTAATGCTTGATCTAATGCCCCATTGACACCATAAACCTGTAGCATTTTGAATAGACACCTTGTCATATGTCTTTTTCAGATCTACAAAACTTAAAATACAGATCTTTGTTATATTCCCATGATTTCTCAACTATTTGTCATAAAGTGAAAATCTGATCCTGACAGCCTCTTTTAGCCTGAATCCAGCTTGGTAGAACAAGCTGGATTCCTTTCCTTTCCAAGATCCTCTCAATCATTGTTCTTACCAGGAATACCTCTGTAGTCTTCACATTGTTTTATTTATTTCCCTTTTTATGTATAGGTACTATGAGAGCTCCACTCCAATCATCTGGAATTCATCCCTCTGTCCAGGACTTCATAACTATGCAGTGCAGCCACTGTAAGACTTTTATACCTCCATAATTGAGCATTTCTGGTCGAATATCATCTAATCCCACTACCTTTACACATTTCAGGCTTTTGATGGCTGTTTCTACTTCAAGTATGTATTCCTGACTGCATGCCCGTTGAGTGTTTTTTTTTTTAACTATTGTACTGTCACTGATTATTTTGTTTAGCAATTTTTCCAAGTACCGTACTTGCCGGCGTATAAGATGCACTTTTTTCCTTTGAAAATAGGTCTGAAAAACAGGGTGCGTCTTATATGCTGATACTCAGTTTTTTATTAATTTCATTTCTAGAAATTTTTTCTGTTCCGAGATTTCTTTCTTGCTTCCTTGCGGTGTGAGATCATTCCAGTTACGTAGAGTTCAGTGGATGAGCATGCGCTGTCATCGACGATCACAGCTATGTTCTGTTCGTTTAAACTTTCCAATTGTTGTCACGGTTGTTGTGAATGGTGATAAATTTCTGCTGCTAAATTTTCTCAAAATTTCTTGGCAATTATGGCTGAAAAATGTCGACATTGCTACAATATTGTATACTAGCTATGTGTGATTGCGTATGCTAAAGAACATGGAAACAGGGCTGCAGAGAGGCATTTTGGGCCACCTCAACTGAGAAAATGATAAGAACTTGGTGGTGTTAGATCCTGAATGAAGAACTTTTATAAAGAAACTATTCATTCAGGATTTAACAAGTTTAATATAACAGCTGAAAGAGAAACTTGTACTCCAGCAGAAGATAAGGAAATTATTTACTGTATGTAAGAATAAATGAATCTCTTTATGTAGATTTATAAGATTCAATGTTGTCTATCCAAAAATCACGTAGAGGCTTTGTGTGTTTAGTTGTATTCAAGCATTCTGTATACAGTGAATGGCTAAGGTGAACACAAGAAGTTAAAGAGGCAGTGAAAAAAAAGAAGAAAGCATAGCAAAAGTTCATGGCAATAAGTCAGCTTGTGCTCATATAGAATACAAAGACAAATGTAAGAAAGTTAAATACTGTGTAACCAGCTAAACAAAAGTCATGGGAAGACTTTAGTAAGAACATAGAAAATAAATATCAAGAAGGTGGCAAAATATTCTGGAGGCTGTTGTAAAAGTTGAGAGATGGAGGAAAAAGTGCTGTAAAAAAAATTAGAGATGATAAATGTTACATGAAAATTACTAGTTTTCATCTGCCTCTTTAACTTCTCGTGTCCACCATGGAGTTCTGATTTTTCTATCCTTGCAGACAACCTCCCTACATGCCTCTCTGGCTGAATCAATCAGGGGTTTTTTCAGTTTATACAGTTCTGACCTTTAAGCATCCCAACTAAATGTTTTATTTATTTTCCAGAAGTATAAACCAATGAATTAGTTTCTACATTACGATCAAAAACATCTCAAAGATGCATTTTAAAACGTATCACTGGGATGATACTTTAATGTTCAGCCCCACTAAATCAATGCAAATAGCATAAGTTATTCTTGTGTAAAATTCAATGCCTAGTAAGAAGTTATGCATTTTTATCATAGTTGGTTTATCAATTACATACTGAACAACATAAGATAATTACAAAAGCAATAGTTTCTTTACTACATTCTTGAACAAATTTTCTTCAGACAATTTTTCAAAGAATGTAGAATGTTTTATCTGTTCAAAGATTAATTTGAACAGATAAAACAACAGCTGTTCACAATCTTAAATAAGCTGAAGAACAACAAACATTTATGTTCTAGAAAGTGTACACTTCAATAACTCTTAGCTGCAAAACTAAAAACTATTTTTTAAACTATTTTAGATATTAAGGAAAGTGACAAAGTCAACAGCCTCTATATACAAATAGCACAGTCAAGAAGATACTGCTTGTAGAAACTCTTGTTTGATTACATTGAATCAAGAATTAAAACAAGAATATAATCAAAAGAAATAATTTTTAAAAAATTCCTATTTAATATAAGTTAAACTATATTATTTATAATTTTCCATTTATAGAAAAAAAAATTATTTAATGGCAATTCTGTTCCAATACATGTTACTTGCTGAAGTTATGACTGCTGCAAACTAAAGATGTAAGTGGTATTGCTTTAGTTAGCAGCAGTCAAATTTATTGTAATTAAAATAAATCCATCATATATATTTTGGATATTTTTTCATTTATTATCTTACTCCTTTCAATAAAATCAATAAAGTGAGACGTTCTACACATACCAGCCACTGAATCAGAAACTTCACAGAAATAAGTGGTTTCCGAATTGGCATGCCAATACAATCCTCTCCAATTCCCTGAATATAGTTCAGTGAGATATGAGTCAGAATCAGCCTCCATTAAATGCTTCAGTCAATTGCTACAACACAGGAGGTTCTGTTTGTTATACAAGCCTTCTCAGACAATGGTGATCTCATTCCTGACTGACTGTCTTAAGACCGCAGTTATGTCTCAGACTAGAAATGCAAGTTATTTTTACACTGATTAAACATCTGGGATATCTCACCTTTTGAGAAACCAGTTAGTTATGCTGTTTTCAAAATCATGGCTCCAGCTACACGGACACCCATGATAAGCCCTTTATCAAACTCCAAAAGATCCTTTGTACGTTCCCATTGTGATCAAACTATTGATGATTACTGACCAGCAGCATTCTTAAATAGTTGTCTAGAAGAAGTGGTAATGTATGTGACCCAGCATTTTGCATATATGCTGAGTAAGTGATATTTACATACATCTACATAAAGGTCTCTAATTCAGTAGTGTATCAAATCCAGTATGTGAATCAAATAACACCACCCATCCACTGTGAAATGAGTCATTTGACAGTCTAAACTCTCATATTTTGCAAATTTTCAGAAAACTTTTAAATGGAGTCAACTAACCCAATCAAAATGTTTTCCTTTTACTTTTTTCTAGGATACAAAAAAATTAAAATCTTTAGATGCAAATGAATTAAATGATTCTAAAATTTATAATTTAAATAATTTTAAACTAGTTACCTTCCTTCTAATATATGCCTTTTGAAAACTTTCTAAATCTCTGAATTCCTCATTTACTATATCATCCCCACTAAAAGCTTCTTCATCAGAACTGTCAACCAGTTTCTGACGTCTCACTTTACGTAGTAAAAGTGGACTATACAATAATCCTCTTCGATGCTGATGAGTTTTCCTACCTGTTACAGGTGATGATGGTATGCTTTTGCTAGTTGGAGAAGAGGGATCTGATGTGTCACCCAGGTCATCTGTGCGTGGCAGACTTCCACGATGCTCTCGAAAGCAAGGAGAAGCAGAAATGTCTACATGATCATCTGGAAGCTCATTTCTTAATTGTGGAATGGGACTTGAATTTTCTGACCTTGTGGAATTCTGATAATCAACATTATTGCACTTAAATCTTTCCTGTAGTTTCTGCATTTTGCTTTTGTTCAATTCTTCACAACTAGAGAAGCACTTTCCAAGTATTTTACTTTTTTCAGAACATGCAACATTTGATTCACCCAAAGCCATCTGAGTAGGTTTCTGATAATTTTCAACATAATCACCATCACAAGAACAGGCCAGCTCATCAGTAGTTGGACAACAAGTGGGAATGCGACTAGAGAGACATTTCTTATCTGTTCCTTGTTTCTCACACAATGTACAACCTTGTTTATGTCCTTCACAATGAGGTCTTGATTTTAATGTCAAACGTTTTCGAGTTTCTCTGAAAGAAGAAGAGCCATTTCTTCTTTCTCTTACATTTGTAAATTCCGAGGTGAGGAGGTGCCCTACACTATGACTTCGGTGACTAAGGATGAACACTGGAGAAGCTGTAGTATTCTGTGTATTTCCGGCAATGTGTCTTTCAGCATTATCCTCGCATTCATCATCAATAAACCTCATCTCCCCAGCTTTTTCTGCCCATCGGGGTAAATTATCCAAGTGATTATGACTAGCTGATAGAGCAGGAGCTGCAGCACATAAAGATGAGACAACAATTGGTTCACCCTGTCGGTTGACTACAGATATTGATCCCCACCTTGGTAATGTACGAGAAACAGAACTGCATGAAGGAAGACCATCAATTTCGAGAACTCTGCGACTAGCCAAAGGAGACTGTACACTACTCCTATATGTTGAGTTTTTTGGAGACATAGTATTTACACCTGCTGTACTGACAAGTGGACTTTGAACAGCTGCCCTGTTTACTGGTTTCACATCATTCAAAGTTCGATTTCTGAGATCTGAAATGACTGGTGATGTAGATTTATGTAATGAAATCTTCTCCTCAATGATACTATCTACAGGAATAGGATGAAAAGCCAAGCTAGCACTTGGAGATGATATTAATGTAGAGGATGAACTCTCTTTTTTAGATGTCTGGCCATCTGCACAAACTAGATCACAATGCAAATTATTATTTGGGACAACTACAGGGTCTTTTTCAGTAGTGTGCTTCTCTACCACCTCTGTATCATGAATAACTGTTTGGCATATTTCATTAGTCTGAATTTTATTAACAGTTTTTTCTGAGGTTAATGTATGAATTAATTTAGACCTGGATGGAATGCTTTTGGTTTCAGCTGAGTCAGAAATGCAAGTAAGGCTAGTCTGTGTAGCAACAGACACCACACTATTTCCTGCTGATCCTCTTTCATTAGCACGCTGAAGGCTAATTACATGAACTCCTTTCTCACCAGAGATTTCAAACGTTAGGAATTCTTCTGTAGGGATAAAATTTACATATTCACCAACATCACAGTCTAAATGAGATCCATCATGTTCAGCAGAATCACTCAAGTGATAATGATAAGTAGCACTCCTTTGCTGCTTCTTAGGAGTCATTGGAGCTATTGGAACACTGTCTTCATATGCATTTCCTTCTGTAAGAGATAAAATAAATAAGGACAATTAAGAGACATATATATTAGCTGAAGCTTAGTGGAAATGGAGCTTGAACAAAAGAATGAAATAATTATTTCAAGTTCTTAATACAGATCTTGCAGGAGAATGTGTAAAGATGAACAACTTACCAAGTCCTTCAAAACATACTAAAAACAATTTGCCATGAATATTGAAATTATTACAAAGTAATACTAAAAAAAAATGAAATGCTTATGTTAAATAACCCTAACCTATGTTGTATCTAAAGTAAATTTTCTTCCTTTTATCAAATCTGGAAAAAACTAATGATTGGAGTACAAAACAGATAAAATCTGCTTTACAAAATGATCAATACATAACCAACATTCTTTTTCCACATAAATTGTGAAAATGGATCTGGATTCCCAAAATGGAAGATCACTGAACTTGACTGATTATGCACCTATAAAATCTGAAAACTGTATAAACCCAACAAGAAGTAGATTCTTTCAAGGGACCGATATTGAAAGTGACCATAATTTAGTCACAGCCACAAAAGCAAAGCAAGAAGCCAGTCAGTCATCTTGTTTTTAAGACAGATATTTGAAAGTTATCTTTCAAACTCTTTGAATTATAACTAAATAAAAGCATACCAAATAATTAACAAAGACATTTACTCATAAAAAGAACAAATATTATTGAAGATGGTATCAACATTCAAGAAACTCACTCAAATATGATAGTTTGAACTAAAAAAAAAACTTAAAGGAGCTATTCCAATGAAACAGAGAATGTGATTATCCCATTCTCTGTTTAAAGAAGTGGAATGAGCAATTCCAAGATCAAAAACCAGAAAAACTGCAAGAATTGATAATCAGAACTGCAGCATTATCATTAATGCACTTTTTTCAAAAATTTACCACCAGGTATGGAAGATAACTTGGCCAGAGGATTGGTTTTGCCAATATTTTGGCTTGGTCAACCAAGGCTTCTTCACTGGGACAAAGAAATACTAAGCACATGCATGCAAGCGCTTCAGAGGATGTGCAAACACAGATTGATTTTGAAAGGTCCTTCCATCTTTTGAAATCATTGTGCATTTGCCTTCCACTAGGACTACCCATGACTGTGCCCTCTATCTCACCTGCTCTGGCTGATTACTTCATGGAGCATTTGAAAAGCCAACTTTTTTTTAACATCATTTTTCCTCAATCTTGTATCTGGCTTCATTTTGCTGATAATATCTTTGTAGTCTGGTCCCACCATGAAACAGAATTACTTCAATTTTTAGACAGAATAAACTTCTTATACACCTGAAGCAAGCTCAATATTGAACATGAATCTAACAAGTCTTCCCTTTCTAGATAATTATCTGTAACTCTGCAGGAAATATTGAATTTTCCATTTACAGAAGTCTTTTTTCATTTACATAATTTTTCAGGAACTGGCAATGTACACTAGAATATCAATTATAAAAAACTAATACTTTCCTATATGGTAATGTTACATTGCCATCATCAGGGATCACAAAACTAATTATATGTGCATGCATGCAAGCACTAACATTGAGCAAATGTGGCTGAATAAAGGTAACAGACGTTAAGCCTAGAGTCCTAAATGGTACCCCCTAGTGAGCTAAATTGGGTTGTCTTGGCTGTTGAGCTGAAGATCTTAAAATGTATGCTTCCCGAATTTAGGACATTCTCATGCACCTAAATTTGTTGCAGTTTTAGAAAGCTTGTTCCTGTGTTCAGATATTCTGATATTGGCTGTCCTACTTGTTTGGCATAGTAGGACAGTTTGCAACTTCAAGGGACCTGGTATACCCCTGGTAGGTCTAGGGGATGTGGCTGGTCTTTGGTGGAGCAGATATGCCAACTGGTTATAAGGTCATATTTCAAAAGATAAAATGCAACAATGAAATAATTACCAAAGTGAATAAGGGATGTGACAATGCTTTTGAAATCATTGTGCATTTGCCTTCCGCTAGGACTACCCATGACTATGCCCTCTATCTCACCTGCTCTGGCTGATTAATTCATGGAGCATTTGAAAAGCCAACTTTTTTTTAACATAATTTTTCCTCAAAAATTTAAACCAATCAAATTACTTGGGTAAGCTTGCCTCTTTACTGCTAGATTGTTCTATTTACCTCCCCTACAGACTATGATCCCACAGCACACAAATCAGAACACTCCATAGGCTCCTTAAAAAGGTTACCACTTGACCTGTAGAAGTTACAGACTAAAACCTTATAACTCTAGACACCTACCCTCCAGATATATGGACTACCAAAAATCATCTATTCCTTGAAACATGTGAAACCCTTATCACTGTAAACTTAATCGAAGTTTTGTGAAGTAACTACCATAAATTGTTCATAATTTTGTTTTATCATTATTTTAAATTAATTCTGAACTATCTGGTACCTGGAACTTTAATGGTGTTTTGTCCTGTTCACTCAGCTTGGACAGACATGGAAGTATACTTATGCTGTATGACTCATTCTTGTGTTTGTATTTTGAATGTATGTTGTAACCATGTCTTTTGCTCTCTCCCTGAATGATACTCAAGTTACAATGAGTGAAATATATAGGAGTTTTTAATAAATTCTAATTTCCTTTACATGTGTTGATCAGTTTTATTTTTCCAAAGTATTCTGATGTCTATTGCACATGTTTCTATAAAACATCATTAGGAAGAAAACAGTAGATCATTTATTGCACTCATTATCATCAGAGAAAGATACAGAACTTTTAGCAAAGTATTATACTATAATTTTATTGACCTACAGAAAGCTTGACTATTTACCATGTGATACTATTTTGGAAAATTCTATGCTATGGAACAAATATTAAAATATTTGTGCATTCCTGTATTCATCTCCTGAAGCAGAGGTTGAGATCAAAGCAGGCTATAGTTTTCCTTTCCTGCAAACTATCACCAATTAATTTGTTGATTAATGGTATAGGAAAGGATCTGAGAGGGACTGTTCATTTATTTGCCAATGATGCAAAGTTGAGTAGAGCAATAGTGAATACATACAATGTCAAAATTTTGCAGGATTTGGATAGATTGGCAGACTGGGCTAAGGATGTCAGTTTAATGTGGCAAAGTATACTCAACGTATTGAATCTTTGTTTTGTAAGAATTGAGATTTTGAGTACTCTTTTTGGAAAAGCCATTGAGTTTCATGTGTTGTTGGATAGTAGAAAGTTCTTTCTGTAGAAAATTAGAAGTAGAACAATTAGTTTTGGCTCTTCTGATTAGACATTTTATGATTCCTGTTTTTTGACAAGGATGATGGGCTGATTCTTTAAGAATATAACGACCTGTGAAAAAAAAAAAAAGAATTCTTAAAGAATCAACCCATCATCCTCGTCAAAAAACAGGAATCATAAAATGTCTAATCAAAAGAGCCAAAACTAATTGTTCTACTTCTAATTTTCTACAGAAAGAACTTTCTACTATCCAACAACACATGAAACTCAATGCTTTTCCGAAAGGAGTACGCAACATCTTCTCGATTCTTATAATCCACCACAAAACAACAAAGATTCAATACGTCGAGTTCCAATTCCATACAACTCTGGGATTTCAGAACCTATCACAAGAATTCTGAAGAAATATGAGTTAACAGCTATGTATTCACCTATTAATAAATTATCTTCCCAATTTCCTTCTCCTAAAGACAAATGCTCATCTATGTCTCTTCCTGGAGTTTATCAAATTCCCTGCAACTGTGATCTCTCCTATTTTGGACAAACTGGAAGTTCTCTTGAAAAAGAATCCAAGAACATCAATCCTCCATTCATCACAACAAACCTGAAAAATCTGGATTGGCTCAGCATGGGACTGAAACTAACCACAACATCCTTTGGTCAAAAACTAGTCTCTTACATAGATCCCGTTATAAATTTGAACGTTTATTCAAAGAAAGCGTAGAGGCCTTACCCCATCGTCCTAACCTGAATTGGAATGACTGTATATCTATATCAAAAATCTGGGAAAGTAATCAGGATAACTCATTAATTCATATTAATTTTATGTTATTTAATATTATTAATTAATATTTTTATTTCAATCATGTCTCTGCTTTAAAATATTCCCTTTAATACTTAGTGATATAACATCACGTGGCTTGTTCTATTTTTAAATGATCTATTGTTAGTATTCCACCTTGTATTTTTTTTTAAAACTGTTCTTGTAGTGCCACTGAAGATGGTCTACTATTTCCAGACCGAAATATTTGGTTAATTAAATATCTTTCTTGTGTTTACGTGCTTATATTATTCAGTCTTTATGTCACAAGTATCCTTAAAACATCAAGCAGGTTATTGTTCCTCTTTATTGAGCCTTGATAAGACCCCATCTCGACTACTGTGCCCAGATCTGGACACCAGTGTTTCTTCTTGATGGAGATGAAGTGGAGAGGATCCAGAGGCAAGTGACCAAGATGGTAGTTAGTCTATGGAATGAACCTTAAGTGAACAGGTTGAAGATCTATGGATTACAGAAATTGGTTGATAGGCAGAAAAGGGGTGATGTGATTGAGACATTCAAATTACTGAGGGATTTTTAAAAGATTAATTCAGAGGAAATTTTTCAGAACAGGTCTGGTGGTGGGAGAACTAGGGGCTATCATTGGAAACTAAGCAAAAGTGTGTAGTTAGCAAGGGTTAGAATTAGATTTTTTATTTGGAGAGTGGTGAATGAGTGGAATAAGCTGCCAGAGTCTGTTGTGGGTCTGTTGTGCCATGACTGTGAATGGGTTCAAAGAAAGTATGATAGATACTGTGCAAATACTGAATAGTTCTTGACATGATGTTTAGGGTCTCCCTCGATGAGTCTAAGGACTCCTTGGAGTTGCCAGTAATAATAATAATCACATTATTATTATTATTCAACTGATTTCTCTAATGTGTTGGTAAATGAAATCCTGAAAAACAGTGATACTGGAGTGATAGAATGAGGAAGACCACCATCAAATGGGTGGTTAAAAAATCAAATGATTACAATTAAAGCTAAAATTAAAAATGATTTAGAATGAAAAAATTAATAAAATTTAGATAAATAAAATGATTGAGTGAAAGAGCATTATATTAACAAATGACTACAAGAACACCTATCTTACGACAACAACAAATGCCATTTTATGTTTGAGCAGTTATTTAAGAAGAATGCTGAAGCACTTCTACACTGCTCAAATTTAATCAGAATGACTGCCTCTCTGTTACCAAGATTTGGGAGAGTCATTCTCATAAATTGCAATGGCAAGCAATCATTCAATTATTTGATTTATCTATATTTTGTTAAATTTTCTATTTCAAATCATTTTAATTTTGGCTTTAATTGCAATCTCATTTGATTCTGTAACCACCTATATGGTAGAATTCTGGTGTGTGGCTCAACTCTGTAAATAGGATTAATTGTGATCGTGCTGATGCACTGATGATGGCTCATTAATTTCTGGCCAAAATATTTGCAATAATAAAAACTATTTTCTTATTTCTTGTGAATACGTGTAATAATCTTGTCCCGCAAGGAACTAATTACAGCAACTTAAAAAAGAGGACATAGAATAAACGAATAAAATAAAATTGGGATAAGCACTTTTTTTTTTTTTTTAACATAGTTGAAAGTGTGGATCAAGAAATTACTGGAGGATTTTTATGATGATTGTTCTGATATCTATCCCTATATGGTCTATGGGAAGAAGAATGTATCTAATGGCAATAAATAATTGGGCAAACCAAAATGAATATTCAATACCAAATCAAAAAAAAAAAAATCTCTTTCTCTCTCCCCCACCTACACTCATTTAGAACTCTCACTGATGGATATGACAGCAATGATATACATATTCAACTGACAGTTGTAATAGATTTGATAAAATAAAAGCAGAATACTTTACAATTATTAGTGCATTTCCTCTTAGAGGTATTTCTATAATCAAGAAAGTTTCATAAATTATGTTTATCTTCTTGAGGCTAAACAGTGCCAAATTTCATATGATGTAATGATCCCATACTTCTCACGAGCTTAAAATGACATCAAGGAAGCAGGTTTACACTTTTGTGTAAATGATTTTTATATGTTAACCTAACAAAATATTAATTTATTCGTTTTTGGAATGTAGAGATTTTTTTGTCTTGTTTTAAACCCTGGATCTGATTAGACAGATTCTAATCTCGTTCACAAAAAAGAAACATCATTCATAAAGCATACTTAAATTATGCTTTATGAATAATTCCACATTCAAATTTACATAGTTTTTAACATTCATGCAAAAGTCTTATGAGAATTTTTTTTAAACTAGGATTTTAAGATTGATCTTGATTTTGACAGCACCTCTATAGCATTGGAAGAATGATGGGATATTGTGTTTTTTTTTTTAAATGGAAAAGGAGCCAAGTTCAATTCTCTTCATGAGAAAAATCATTATATGGTCCTTTGCAACTGAAGGCAAGTTAAATTAGCTGATCTTGTACAGAGGTGACAAGGTTTTTTTCTTTTCTCTTGAAAAGATATTTTTCATTAAGCATTTAAGCAAACTGGCCAACAATTAAGAGACAAAAATACTATTAGCAAGTAATGACCGTGTGTAGATGGCGGATTAAGTACACAGACTCTGGATTTGTATGGTAGAGAGCCCTCTTATAATAAGTCCTTGGAGGTGTCATATAATGATAATTCTCTCACCTCAACATGCTAATGGCTTCACATAAACCTAATTAATGCTCTATGAGATTGGCTAACTTACTTTCAGTTGATAAGGTCTATATAAAGATTTAAATAAATAAAAAGATTGAGTGACACAGCATTATATTAATAAGAGGGCAGCCAATTAAGTCTATCAAATGCAGTCCGTTTGTTTTGCAGGATTGGTTGTTTTGATTTATGGCCAAAGCAACTTATGAGTCCCGTATATCATGCCTGTAAATTGTGTGTGTTGTTCTGTCTGGTTTGTGGGATGAAAAACTCAAGTTTTCAGGTTGTCTTGCAGGATTTAAGTTTCCAGGAGGAAAGCCCTACCAATTAATTATTATTATTAGACACCACCAGGAAGTCCAAGGACTCATCGAAGGAGGGTACCTGCTTTACAACTCCGTCTCCACCACTCAAATCCACCAACTGCAACTACACCAATGCCATCTTCACAGATAATCACAAACATCCATGCCCACGGCAGGATTCAAACCCACAGCCTTTTGGCTACTGAGCGGATAAGCTATCCAATTAGCCAACCAGGCCGGCTAAAGGAGACAAGCTAACTAGCCCTCAGTTGAAAAGATGTAAAGATTTGTGTCCTCAACAGGATTTGAACTCTGGTCTTTCTGACCAAATGGCAGCAGCATTACCAATTGAGCTATGAAAACTAATTACTAAAACTAAATACAATATGGTTTGCCAGTCAGTGGTTGACACATAAGCAAACAAAAAAAATTGCATTTATATGTTGAAGATTTGGGCACTAATTTTTTTATTATTTTTATTTTTTTTTTATTCCCTTTCAGGTGTGACCTGAAATGGATTTCAGCAGCTGTTCAAATGCATGAACATATTTCTTATCTCATTTCAGGCTATGGCTTCAACCTACGTCTTTGCATCTAAGTGCCAGGGTTATTCTATCCAGAGTTAATGAAAAGCTAGTTGTAAATACAGTGAGCTCTCAATTATATAATCTTCAGTTAACTAAGGTTCTGCCATCTGAAGGACATCCTTTAATGATGTTAGACCAATCATGACTGCACTTCTCAAAACAAATGACTTGAATAAGACAAAAAAGAAGAGTCAAGTATTATGTTTGTTCACATAGTTACAGCATGTTAATGTATGGAGTAATTTATGATGGAAGGATTTGTACACTTAAAATAGATTTGATATGAGGTGAAATTCATGCTCGGTGAAGGGGAATATAAACAGTGGTTACATGAAATCTTTGATTTATGTGAAAGGTGAACGTCATAGTTGCGACTTGAGTGATTCATTTAATTGCTTAAATGAATCACTCAAGTTTTCAGAATTACTGGAGCACCCATCAGCTATGTTCATTAACAATATAGAAGCATCAGTAATAATGGTTATGAGTTAGCATCAAGGTTGGGTACCTGCTAATGGCCACCAGCAAAGCAAGTGTATTCTTGGGACTGCATTCTATTAATATACACAAGGCAATTTCCCCCCCTCCTCCAAATGAGTAGAACAATCTTTTTTTTTTTTCTTCTCTAAATCTTCAACATTGTAATTTTGTAACTGTGATTATATTAAAATAAAAATGACTGTTAATAGAAAAGCTTATTTTGCAAAATACAATTTTTCTAATTTTTTTTTTTTTTTTTTTTTGACTTTTGCAAGTATTTTTTTTAAATTAAAAAACTGTATAAGTCAAAGGGGAGGGGGAGTAATGACTAAAGAAACCTTATTCTGTTTAGCAGTGGTAAATGCAAAGGGAGCAAAACTGACTGATATCAGTGACACCTCTAGAAGATACCATTTACAGAAATAGAATACAACCTTTAAAATGAATGAAATGATTGCAAGAATGAGCAAAAAAATGTCTGGAGTGTGTTTGAAGGCAAAAGACAGCTGTATGCAAGAGATGGGTTGCATCTGAACATGGAAGGTCATAAGTGTTTGAAGTTACTGTTTTCTGAACAAGATGAAGTAACTGGGCAGGGAAACTAAAATTGAAAAGTTTGAGTGTAAGTGGGACACACTTATGCAGTGAATATATATTTGTTGATCCTTTTTCACAGAATAATTTGAAGAATAGAGTGGATAAAAACCGGCATGGGACTACTGAAATTAGTAGAACATATATCAGTTGTACAGCTGGTACAAGAACTAAAGAGAATCTGCAAGTTTTGTATACTAATGCAAGAAGCATTCGAAAGAGAGAAGAATTTTTGGCATTAGTCAATGCAATCTCACCAAAAGTTGTAGGTGAAACTTGGCTGTCAGCAGAAGATGTGGTTACTGGAATTGAATGTGATGGGTACAGTATTTTCAAGGACAGAGAAGAACCAGAGGGGGGGGGAGGAGTATTGTAGAGGGGAGGAGATGATAGATGATGAGTTGCCAAAGAAAGTAGTATATCAAGAGGACAGACGTGTGAATGATAGTTCATTTGAGGTAGTCTGGTGTGAAATAGCGACCAACACAACCAAATATACAGTTGGTTGCTGCTATAGACCATGGGGTAATAGTGAATTCGTGCATCAGCAAATTAGTGCAATGAGTGCAGGGTTGGTGATTATTATGGGGGATTTTAATAATGGTGATATCAATTGGAAGGAAGAAATATCACATGGCAAAAAGGAAATGGAATTCATACACCTTCAAAGAGATAATTACTTGAAATAGCACATAACTGAAGGGACTCGTGGTGTGAGAGTGCTGGATCTGGTCATAGGTTCAGAGGATATAAGCATAAGTAAGGTGTCCTCGTTACCTCCAATTGGTGACAGCGATCATGTGGTATTGACTTGGGAGGCTGAAAAATTTGTGGATTTCTATCTTAAGAAGGGGTATATTTGGAACTACAGGTTAGGTAATTATAACAAGCTTACAGCCGTCCCATGGCAGAACATATTGCAGAGGAAAGATGTTAGCAGTGCATGGGATATAATCAGTGGGTATCTGAGGAAGGCAATATCAGAATGTATTCCCATAGTCAGGAAAACAAACAAGGTAGGCACTAGATGGATGAATAGTAGTATCAGGCTTGATCTGGGGAAAAAAAATGTTATGGAGAATTTACAAGGAGAAAGGCAATCAGTACACCCATGAGCAGTACAAGGCTCAAGCTAGGAAGGTTACCAGCATAGTAAGCAAAGCTAAATCAGATTACGAGAAGACCTTAGCCAAGGAGATCAAAGATAATCCCAAAGAGTTCTTCTGCTATGTGGCAAGTAAAAGGAAGGACTTTGGAAGGATAATCTTAATGGGTGCTGATGGTATTGAGGTGACCAATTCAGATGTAATAGTAGAGTTACTGAGTGATCACTTTTCAAAAGTCTATCATCTAAGTGAGGGATATCCCTGTACCTGTAGCAATAACTAATGTGAGAATTGAAGTTAATAAATCAGAGGTACTTAGTATATTGCAGAATTTAAATGCAAGCACTGCTGTAGGTTTAGATAGAATATCAGCTCAGGTGTTATGTGAATGTGCAAAGGAATTGTCAACGCTTCTTACTTGGTTATTTAACTTAAGTTTGAACTCTAGTATGATCCCTAGGGAGTGGGGAAGGAAGGCAAAGTGGTTTCTTTGCATAAAGGTGGCTCTAAGACTGTGGTAGTTAATTACAGACCAATCACCATCTTGGGAGTGATGGCAAGAGTATGGTGGAAAAGTTGATTAAGGACAGAATTTAAGAATGGGTGGATCAGAATATGATACTTTATAGGGGCCAACATGGTTTTGTTAAAGGTTGATCCTGCCTTACCAATTTATTAACTTTTTATAATAGAATGACATCTGAGTTGGACAAGGGAAATGGTTGCACAGTTATACTTCTGGATTTTTTTTTAAGGCTTTTGACAGGATACCCCATGGAATACTGTTGTGCAAATTAAAGCAGATGGGGATGGATACTAAACTGGTGATATGGATAAGAGAATGGCTCTTGGAGAGATACCAGAAAGTAGCATATGGAGGAGCAGAGTCCAGGATGAGGCAGGTGACCAGTGGTGTGCCTCAGGGCTCTGTGCTTGGGCCGTTGTTTAATTTGTACATAAACGATATAGGAAATGGCTTGAAGGGAGATATTCAGTTGTTTGCCGATGATGCAAAGTTGGGTAGTGTAATAAAAAATCAAGCTGATGTTGAAAAGTTTGCAGGATGATTTAAATAAGCTGGCAAAATGGGCAAAAGGTAATGGATGTCAGTTCAATGTGGAAAAGTGTAAAGTTAGTGTAAAGTTATGCATTTTGGGAGTAAAAGATTACCAGCTGTGTACCACATTGATGGAACAGTACTCCAAGAGATTGATGAGGCTATGGACTTGGGGTGTTGGTAGATAGGGAGACGAAGTTCAGAGGGCACACGTTGCTAAGGTGTCCAAGATTGCAATTAGGATTACTTGGTTATTGAAGAACACACTAACATCCAGAGATAAAGAGGTTATTATTCCTCTTTATAAGGCATTGATACTTCCACATTTGGATTACAGGTAGCCCTCGTATAACACGGATGTTAGGTTCCATAGAAATGTCGCGTTATATATATCGCGTTATGCGAGACTCAGATCACATCGAAAAAGTAGGGTTATGTTCCGAAATCTTTTTTTTTTAATTATATAAACAACGGCATACCCAACAAAAATCTATTTTTTATTTAATTCAGGTAATTCATGTAAGTTAAGAAAACAAACTATGAAACAAATACATAGTATAAAATTACAAATTTATTTTTATAAATGATTTATAAAAATTACAAATTGTATGTAAACTTCATTGCACATAATGCATAAATGTTTTAGGCAAAATAAAATAAGGTGCATAATAAATTTAGTTTAATCCTTTGTTTGCTCCAAGTGTGAGCAAACAAAGTTTGTGCCTGAAAGTATCTTCAGGACTGGGGTAAGGTGGTACAACACCAGGGCACACCTTGCGAAGGTGGAGCAAGCTACCAACACTCCTATCTCAGTATCTCCCATAATGCAAAACACATCTCCTTGCAGATATGTGCAATGTTATGCATTAAGGGAAGGGCCACGACCCAGACTAGATTCGACCTTTATTGAGGTCTCTTCAGTGGGAGCCAGGCCCAAGTGGAAATACCAGGCAGAAGCATTAGCAGGTCATCTCTACCTATAGGAGTTGCCAAATGGTGTGCCACCCTTTTTTAATAAATTGCTCTGGATTTAGAGAAAGATGTTGAAAGTTTATTTTTCACTTGGTTAGAGTATAATAAATTTAGTTTAATCCTTTATCCAAGTGTGAGCAAACAAAGTTTGCGCCTGAAAGTATCTTCACTGAAGAGACCTCAATAAAGGTCGAAACTAGTCTGGGTCGTGGCCCTTCCCTTAATGCATAACATTAGACATATCCGCAAGGAGATGTGTTTTGCATTATGGGAAATACTGAGATAGGAGTGTTGGTATCTTGCTCCACCTTTGCAAGGAGTGCCCTGGTGTTGTACCACCTTACCCCAGTCCTGAAGATACTTTCAGACGCAAACTTTGTTTGCTCACACTTGGATAAAGGATTAAACTAAATTTATTATACTCTAACCAAGTGAAAAATAAACTTTCAAAAATAAGGTGCATATTTTCATCTTTCATAGCAAGAGGATTTAAGGATCGGTTAATAAACATTGTTTTGTCATGTTATCACCTGATGCATTACTGCAAAACAGTAGAATAATTCTGACTCTGGAAACTTTGAATCCAGAAGCTGATCTTTCATTTTTCGAAATATACATGCGTTTTGGCATTTTTTCTAATATAATCCACATCGAACACCTGGTCTGCATTATAAATGTTTATAATGCTTTGAGAGCTTTTTGTTTAATAAGATTTCCATCCAAAGGTTTCTTCGGAGTGCAATCTTCTATCAAAATCATTAGAGATTTCTCCATTTTTTCCATTAGAATATCGAGCAACGCACTTTGCACTCACTGTTGACCCAGCATAACCCTTTCTTGGATTTTGTCTTAATTTTGTTTGAATTGTTGATTCATTTAAATTCAAAGTCCTTACAACTTCTAGTTTCTCTCCATTTTTCAACCGATCCATGATTGCAATTTTTTTTTTCCGAGAGAAATGAATTTTCTTTTCAATGTTGGTTTTCCCCCTTTCGTTGCAGTTGTGGTCATTACTATAAAATTTTTTTTACATAAAAATGAGCATTACATATTAATTGTGTATGTAACTCACTAGAAAATAAAGTGCTCAGCTTGAGATTAACACACTTATGATTTTTAATGTACTTTCTTGGAAGAAAAAGAAGAGAATTTTCAACAATAAACAATCAACAAAAGCTTTATATGGTAAACAATTGACTTACATGCGTGCTAAAGGGTATTTCCCCTAATATAAATTCACTACTTATAACTACATGCGCGATACAGGCAGATACAAATTTAACGAAGATAAAATTTGATTTTTAAGTCAGATGGTGAAAAATTTTTATTTCATACTATTTCACGTATCGATACTATAATTTGTAGTGAGTGTTTTTATCGAAACCGCATTGTATAAGTACCATGTTGAACAAAGGTTACTACAATTTGTAGTAACCTTTATTATATCGAATCAGTGTTGTATAAGTACCACGTTATATGAGGGTTACTGTACTGTGCTCAAGTCTGGTCACCTGGATTCCTTGGAGATGAGGTTGTGGAGAGGGTTCAGAGGAGAGTGATGTAAAAAATGCTACCTACATTGACAGATTGAGAGCTTGTGGATTGCAGAGGTTGGTTGATAGGCAGAGAAGAGGGGATATGATAGAAACATTTAAATTACTAAAAGGTTTTTATAAGATTGATGCAGGGGAAATATTTCAGTTGCGTTATAATGATAGAAGAACAAGAGGTCATCTCTGGAAATTAAGGAAAAGTGTGGTTAACAAGGGTGTGAGAACTAGATTTTTTGCTTGGAGAGTGGTGAATGAGTGGAATGCATTGCATGACTCAGTTGCAAGTTCGTCTGTAAATGAATTCAATCAGAGGTATGACAGATATTGTTTTGATAGTTTAGGTCTCCCACGATGAGTCTGCTGACTCCATGGAGATACCCGTAATAATAATAAAATGTATACGAGGAGAGCAGATAGTGATGCTTCCTATCCTAAGACTGCAGATGAATTAAATCTAATCAGAAATTCAATGTCAAATCATGATGGTAGTCTGAGCAATATGGGCAATGGGCTCGAGATAGGTATAAAATAGAGATGCATATGACAAAATACATAGAATGTTGCTAAAGATCTGGGTTATCTGAATTGTATCCATAAAGGAAGCTTATGGATACAAGGGCTATCATCATGGCTGATTTCAACTATGGGGATATGGAATGGAGGAAGGCAAAAGCATAATACAATAAAGAGAATTTATAGTTACTGAGGGGGATAAAAACCTTATGCATCACATGATGAGACTCATGGTGCAAGAATAACGAATTTAGGAACATCTGAGAATTATTGAAAGGTTGACTTATGCTTCCAACTAACGAGAATGATCAAAACATTTAGACTTGGGAGGTGAAACTTGTATGAGCATGAGAGTATGTGCATAACTATAAGGTAGATAATTATATTAAAACTGAGAATTCAGTCCGAAGTAACGACAAGATAATTCTATCACACAAGGCTGGAGCTAGGAGTAATTCCATTTAGAGACCAATCAGTATTGCTGAAGTCTCCATTACAGTATACTGATTAACTGGTTAGATTTACAACTCCTACCTATACACTCTGATCCTAAATAGGACACAGCATGGTTTGTTAATATGTTCCTGGTGGACTGTAAACGCACAGAAACTCGGAATTATCACCATGCTGGCTCATCGGGTGAGATCTCTAATTTCAGAAGAAGATCTTCAAATCAAATTTAACCACTTCAAAAGTAATTTCTTAAACAATGGCTACTCACCTTGGAACATTTCTCACCGTCTATACCCACGTCTCCAATCTCAGCAAGAAGATAACTTTAACCCTGTTGCACACATTCAATTACCATACATAAGTTCTCTATCGCCCAAATTGGTGAAAATTATGGAGAAATTTAATATTAGAACTTACTTCACTACCCTAATAAAACTTCGTTCTTTCCTGAGTCAACCAAAACATCACCAACTTCAGTTCCCAGGAGTATATAAAATAATCTGTAGTTGCGGGAAGCCATATTACGGGCAAACCGATAGCTATCTCACTATGACTCAAAGAGTATCAATGTGATATCTCTTACAACAGAAACCATGCAAGCGCCCTCTCCAGTCATGTCCTTTTCTCTGCAAACTCTAATTTAGAAGAGCGTCAACACCAGATAGACTGGAATCTTACTACAAATATCCATAAATGCCCTGATGAACTAGAAAGATGCATCTCGAAATCGAAAGAAATAGTTCTGGATCCCTCACACATGAACAGTAATTTAAGTTATAGCTTACCTGATTCACACGGCGCAGTAAGTTAGTTTTAGCGTTCTCGGGATAGTTCCCATTCACTAATGCCTCATGCAGACGCAAGTTCAAACATGACTGTTGTTGTTCCTAACTTGTTTATATGAAAAGTTAATTTTTTAACTTGCTAACTTTTCATTTTTTTGTGATAATATGTACACCTGAAGCAGTCGGCATTCCGACAAAACTAGTTGTGTTCTAATTAAAGTTTTTGTCTTATCTAGGTATTTCTAGTCAGTAAAATTCTAATATAAAATATATATAACCAAAATACAAAATGATAGTACAATATGGCAGAATTTCATGCCAGCAGGGGCGTCGCCCCGTTAAACAAGGTCCCCGTTGTTTTTGCCAGTGAACCAGGGCAACAGCGAAAAGTCAGCTACTGGAACAAATCCTAAAGCACACCCCAAATCAACATCACCACAGTTCAAGATCAGTACTATCAACATAAGAAGCCTGAATGACAGAGAAATTGAGCTAGCTAAGGAACTAGATAAGTACCAGATCGACATAACAGGGAAGACTGAAACAAAAAAGACAAAAACTGGTGAGATCTTTCTGAGCAATAAATACAAAATGTTATACTCAGTCAATGACAATCAAGGAAAACAAGGAGTAGCCATAGTATTAAACACAAAATACGAGGCTAATCTTCTTGAATGGCAGGCAGTCTCTAGTAGAGTGATGTAGGCAAATATGAGAATTATTTGTGCTTATGGTTCAACAGAAGGTTCTAAGGTAGAAGTGGAGGAATTTTTTGAGGCTTTAGAGAAAGCAACTGACACAATGAAAAAGGAAAAGTTGGTCCTTGTTGGGGATCTAAATAGAGTAGGAAATGATTGTCAGACATACAAAAATATTTTGGGAAAACTTGGAGAAAAGATAAGCTAATAATAATGGCAAATACCTGTTGGATTTCCCCAGAACATGGACTGGTTATTACTAACACCATGTTCCAACATGAAAATGTGCACAAATTCACATGGAGAGAAGATGTAAGGAATAAGAAAAGTCTCGTTGATTATGTTATTGTCGATAGTGATGTTTTCTCCAAATGTGGAAAGGCAGCAGGAGTAGATGATATTCGACCAGAAATGCTGAAGTATGGTGGTATAAAAGTCTTACAGTGGCTACACTGCATAGTTCAGAATGCCTGGACAGAGGGACGAATTGTCGATGATTGGAGTAGAGCTCTCATAACACCCATATATAAAAAAGGAAATAGAACTGAATGTGAGAATTACAGAGGTATATTCCTACTGAGTGTTCCTGGTAAGATATATGCAAGTATACTTGAGAAACGGTTGAGAAGAATTGTGAAAGAAAAGCTTGGTGAAGAACAAACTGGATTCAGGCCAAATAGAGGCTGTCAGGATCAGATCTTCACTTTACGACAAATAGTTGAGAAAGCATGGGAATATAAAAGATCTGTATTTAAGTTTTGTAGATCTGGAAAAGGCATGTGACAAGGTGGCAAGAGAGAAGCTATTGAAAACATTACAGTTATATGGTGTCAATGGGGTATTATATCAAGCAATACTTAGTCTTTATTTGAGTTGTAAGTCAGCAGTTAGAATTGAAGTATAGGAAGATGGTTTAATGTTAAATCTGGTGTGAGACAAGTATGTACATTATCCCCTCTGTTATTCATTATCTATATGGATCACATTATGAAGGAAAGTGGTATTAAACCTGATATCAAAATTGGAGATGTTAATGTCAGCTCTTTGCTTTATGTGGACGATCTTATACTTCTAAATAAATCCACTACAAGTCTGCAAGATTCTCTGACTAAATTGAATAACTGTTGTAATAGATATGGTATGAAGGTGAGCAATAAAAAGACAAAGACAATGAAAATAGGCAGAATCATTGAAAATGCCAGCTGTGTTGTGAATGGAGAACCTGTGGAACAAGTAAAACATTTCAGCTACTTTGGCACGATTTTTAGTGAAGATGGTAAATTATATATAGAAATAGACAACAGAATCAGCAAAGCTGGTATGGTGGGAAGTCAATTGAATAAATTCATATGGAATAAGAGAGAAATTAGTAGAACACTAAATTAGCTGTATACAAGACAGTGTTCAAACCAGTCTTAACTTATGGATCTGAGAGCTGGGTCAGAAGTAAAACACTTGACCAAAGACTAGAGACCGTAGATATGAGTCCTTTAGAAAGATTAGGAGCATGAACAGATGGCATCAATGGCAATATTATATTAAAAACGAAGATATTAGGAAAGAACTTGACCTTGTCAGCATCCAGGAATGCATGAGCAGAGCTAATCTCAGATGGTATGGTCACTTAAACAGAATGGGAGAGGAAAGATTAGCAAAACAAGTGTTTTCTCTACCAGGTTAGCAGGAAAACAACCCAGAGGAAGACTGAGATATAGGTGGATTGAAAAGTGCCTTAGACGATAGAAATATAAGATCTGATAATGTTGGAGTTTTGACAAGTAACAGACTGATTTGGAGGAAAATTGTAGATAGGAAGTTAGTAATGATGTAAATTTTTCATGTAGTACTCTCATATCCTATACATCCCTTGAGGCTACATGGCTGGAATTTGATGATTATGATGAATATATATATATATATTTTTTTTTTGTTTGTTTTTCTAAAACTAGTATTTGTGAACTTTCTCAAATGAATAGAAAATCACAAAGTAATGTTACCTGATTTAGCTCATAAAAAAAAGACATGCATAGCTGCATGACCTACAAAAACAACAAGTATCAAAGCATATACCAGTTGTCTAGTGTTCAGTCATATTTTCTATAACTGAAAAGGAATGGGTGTACAAATGCTTTAAATTGTATTATCAAAATTTTATTTTTCAGTTTGATGATTTTTATATTTAGAAAGCATTCTAGGATTTACAAAATTTTTGGCTAGGTGGTGTGACTGCATTATGTCATGTTCACCAGGGTGAGATAAAATTCTGTCTATTCTTATTATGACACACACACACACACACACACTGGTCTAGTTCATTGTGCTCTTTTGGTCAATTACAATAATGAATGTGGAGCAGACTTCGACAGCGAAGGCCAACTCAATGCAATTTAACTTCAATAAAGCTAACCACTTACCAGCTGTCTCTGGATTTTAGTTCCATTTGGTCTTTTTGTTGTTCAGCTACATGAGATTTGTGAAAAAGAAAAGGCAGTGTTTGGCTACATAATGATATAAAAGAGAGCTGGGGTATTTTTTCTATCTCTCCTACTAACCATTTGTCTTACACACACACAAGTGGCCTGATTATGAAGATACTTCACACACAACTGTTTACTTACACTTGGGTATAGGATTAAAACAAGAATCTTTATGTTTTTAAATGTCAGAGCATTAGCAATGAAGCATTACCTGAATATGAACAAGTATTGTCTGACCACAGATGTGAGACCCCTTGACACTTCTGTGCATGACAGAAGGCAGAAGATTGAATAGGGTAATCAATGCGTTTTGTGGGATGAGTGTTTATTATTATACGTTGGAAAATTAACTTTTCTTTTATGAAAATTCATTTTTAAAGTGGTAACTATTTTGCTCGGACAATAGTTGGAAAATTTTTCGTATAAAGCACATGATTTCGTGTGTTGGTGACAAATTTGAACATCATCTTATTCCTTTCTCCCCTTCAACATGAATTGACTCTTTTTGGCACTGTGCCAGCCAGGGTTCTCACATCTGTAGTCAGACAGTAATAATTTAGGCTGCAATATTTATCAAAAATAAGGGAGATGGTAATTTTAAGACCATCTTTAGCCGAACTCTTGTACATTACTTTTAATCCAGCCTAGAGAGAATATGGTAAAATGTTTGTTTTTTCCCCTATTACAATTTTGCATTGTTTCTGCAAATACTTGACTGTTAGCACCTTGTGTCCTGTGAAGTGTTTATATATTTTTTCCCTCCTCTTCTGGCAACTGTTTTTTTGAGCTTCAAGAATACTCATTGAAATCCAGCAAAGTATCACCAAGTTAATAAATAATATTTATTTTGTTCTGGTGAAAAGTTGTAAGGCAATAACATAAAAGTTAGCATGAATAATTATCAATACTTCACCGTCAAAGCATTCTATATGTTTATGTTAATACAGACAAACTATCATGAATTTAAATATAGGTAAATGACATTACAACAGGATTCCTGACACATCATAAATAATGTAAGCAAATCTAACCTGTAGGTTCATCTTCATCCTCTGAAAAAAATAAAGATCCTGAACTTCCACCACGAGCTACATCCTGATTATTTGCAGATGCTATTTCTGCTGGTTGAGGACCACGCAACTCTTTAATGACCAATGTCATTTGTCGTGGCTGTAGATGAAGAAGGCTTGTTCGATATGTTACTGTTCCAAGAATAGCAGGTAACCAAGGAACCAGGCCAAGAATTTTAAATTTTGTGCCCCATATGTTAGACGTAACTGCTATAACCTTTTCATTCTAAAATAAGAAACACAGAAATCTTTATTAGTTCCTAAAATGTGACTCAATTAAAAAACTGCATAACATACAACTGCCTTAATAGATAAAGGTGATATTAATATACAGTATATAACATTAAAAAAAAAAGAGAATATGCTCTTAAAGATCCTTTTGCATTATTTTACTAATACAATGCATCAAATATCCCTCTCCCCCTTAAGAAATAGAGGTAGAAATACTATGCTATTAGACTGCACATTTCATGAGAAAATGTGCATCATTTACTGAAAGGAATCAAAGCTGTTCATTAAAAAGCTCTGATTCCTTTTAAATGATGAATAAACTACCCCCATCACATCATTCATGCTACAAACTGGTCATCTCTGCAACTGATAGCCGGTAATACTATTAGTTACTGTATCATTCAAGGAAGTCACAAGATATGTTCTAAGTTATTCACAACACAAAAATAAAAAAAATTGAATACTTTAATCCAGTGGTTCTTAACCGGTGTTCCCCAGAACACTGGTGTTCCGCGAGAAGTTCTGGAATTTGTCATTTTTAAATTAATTTGTCAGCACAAATTAATTTAATGATGGTTTAATTAATTATTAATCAATAATTATTGATGAATAATAAAAAATCAGCTTAATTACCAATTAATTATTAATTTATACATTACAAAATAACCAAGGTGTTCCGTCAAAATTTCAGGATTTGTGAAGTGGTCCGTAGTTGAAAAAAAATTGAGAAACACTGCTTTAATCCAATATTCTGCTTAACAGTAAGTGAGGCATTGTCTAAGATAAAAAATAATTTGAATAAAAACACAGAATATGAAGAAAACATCCAAATATTTTCACTACACCCCCTGAGCACAGTCAAAAATAGTTTTTTTTTTTTTTTTTTTTCCCTTTGTCACACACACACACAAAATCATAATTCCCCCCATGCATTAAAAAAAAAAAACATCCAAACTTGTTCAGAGCACTGTCCATCACTTTTGAATCAGACTTCAGGGTAACAGTTAAGTGCACATAAGGAATCAAAGCACATGGTCTGCTAATCCACTTTATCCATAGATTCATAACTATATAATTCTGGTCTGACCTATTATGCTGATCTGCCAGATTGTTCATAATAGGAAGTTTATAAGGAAAGTTAGTTTTAATATTAGTTTATAGGAAGACTGCAAATGGTGTTTGTTGAGCATTTTATTAAATCTTTTCAGATACTCTTAATATAATGAACATTATTTTTGTAGTGATCTAATGGGTATTCGTTTCCTATTAGATATAGAGTTTAATAACCTGATTTATTTTTTTTTTATTGCAATCAATATCAGTAAAATTAAAAATGCATTCTAATTCTTTTGGAGTTAAACATCATTTGAGCAAATACTCTGGTAATGTGTGCTAATGTGTTTATTATGCTCAACTTTGATTCTTTTTAAACTTTTTGATATTTTCAATATCAAAAAGTTTAAAATATAATTAAAATATAATTGAAAATACTAGGGGTGTGAGAGTGCTTGACCTGGTAATAGCATCTGAGAATTTGACTGTAAAGAATATGACAATGTTGCCACCTATTGGTGCGAGTGATCATAAGGTCTTGACCTGGGAGGTGGCTAAATGTGGAATCTTCGATTAAGACAGGGTATATGTGGAATTACCGTGCTGGCAAGTATGACAAGCTTAGGAGATTGCTTGGATCAGTGCCATGGCATGTACAACTACAAGGGCTGGATGTCTATAGAGCATGGGAAGTGGTCAAGGAGCATTTACAGGAGGCTGATTGTATACCTATGGTCCGAATAGTAAAACAAGTAAGGGTTAAAAGGATGAATAACACCATTAAGCTTGAGTTGCAAAAAAAGGAAACAACTGTGGAGGGAATTTAAAGCAAGAGGTGACCTGCAGGCACACGAACGGTATAAAGTGCAGGCCAGAAGGGTAACGAGTGTGGTAAAAAAAAGCAAAAGCAGATCATGAAAGGAAACTAGCTATGCAAACTAAAGAAAATCCCAAACAGTTCTTTCAATATGCTGCAAGCAAAAAAAAAAAAAAACTGTACATGGCAAAATGATTTTAAGGAATGACGATGGTAAGGAGGTCACTGAATCAGTCGATATAGTGGAATTACTGAGCGAGCACTTTGCAAGAGTATATCATCCAGGTGGTGACATTGAAAAAATGAAGGAACCATTAGTTTATACGGGAATTGTGATGACTGAAGTGGAGGTGAATAGTCTATTACAGAACCTTAATGTAAATACATCTGTGGGATTGGATGGTATACCGGCACGGGTCTTACATGAAGCGGCTAAAGAATTATCAGTGCCCTTGACCATGTTGTTTATCTGAGTCTCGGGTCTGGTTTAGTCCCGAAGGTGTGGAAAGAGGGGGATTAATAGTTCCACTGCATAAAGGAGGATCCAAGACTACTGTTGCAAATTACCGACCGATCAGCATATCAGGAGTCATTGTCAAGTACTTGGAGAGAGTACTTGGGAAAGTACTCTCTCCAAGTACTTGAAAAATAGTCAAGGGAAAAATACAGGAATGGACTGATGAAAATGAGATACTGTATGGGGGACAGCATGGCTTGTCCCTTATACTTAGCCCAGAACTCCAATCCAGTTGGAGTTCTGGGCTAAGGAAAATGGATGTCAATTTAATGTGACAAAATGCAAGGTTATGCATTTTGGAGTGAAAAGATTAGCAGCAATATACCACATTGGTGGAACTGTACTCCAGGAGATTGATGAGGCCAGGGACTTTGGAGTGTTGGTGGATAGGGAGATGAAGTTTAGGGGGCACATTGCAAAAGTGGCTAAATCAGCTCATCAACTCACTTGGTTGTTGAAAAATACTTTGACGAGCAGAGATAAGCAAGTTATTGTACCTCTGTACTGAGCCTTGATAAGACCTCATCTCTACTACTGTGCCCAGATTTGGTCACCTAGGTTTCTTCTTGATGGAGAGGAGGTGGAGAGGATCCAGAGGCAAGTGACCAAGATGATAGCAGGTCTATGGAATGAACGTTATTAGAACAGATTGAAGATTTGTGGGTTGCAGAAATTGGTTGATAGGTAGAAAAGGGAAGATATGATTGAGACATTCAAATTGCTGAAGGGTTTCTATAGGATTAATTCAGAGAATATTTTTGAGATCAGGACTGGTGGTGGGAGAACTAGGGGACACCTATGGAAGCTGGGCAAGAGTGTGGTTAGCAAGGGTGTTAGAGCTGGGTTCTTTACTTTTAGAGTGGTAAATGAGTGGAATAAGCTGCCTGAGTCTGTTGTGGGTGCTATGACGGTGGGTGAGTTCAAGGCAAGGTACGATAGATGCTGTGAGAATGTCGTATAGTTGTGTGGACATGATGTTCAGGGCCTCCCTCAATGAGTCTAAGGACTCCCTGGAGTCGCCCATAATAATAATAATAATAATAATATGATATTCCATTTTGACCTGCTCAAAATTAAATGATCACTTACCATCTCACATCCCCTAAACACTACTACCAATAATTGCACAAACACTCCTGTTATTTGAAGTTATGGTTTATTAATAGTATAAAAACCGGTGTACAATCAGCAGGAAGCAGTATTTCATCATGCAAGTTGAATACAGGTGGTATGACAACATGTCGTGAACTCAGCGACTTCGAGGGAAGTGTTATTGTGGGCTGTCACATTGGTGACATTGTCCATACGTGCATTGCCACTCAACAGGAGCATCCAAATTCAACGACTAGTTGGCAATGTCATCAACAAATAGAGATGTTTTGGCATCACTAGTGCTGGAAAACACCCAGGATGGCTGCCAAAAACCAATTACAATTTGCACAGACTATCCGTGATGAGTTCCAGAATGCCAGTAACAACATGGCGAGCACTAATACTGTACGAAAACAACTCCATTTACTGGGTTTCAGGAAAGAGTAGCAGCACACAAACTGAACATCACAACAATGAACCAAGTGGCTTGTCTGGCTTATTGCAAAGATCACATAAACTGGACAATTGACCAGTTTAAATGGCATACTTTGGAGTGATGAATTAAAGGTCACATGTTTCCGGTCTGATGGCAAGGTATGGGTGTGGAGGCAGCCTGGTGAACACTTATTACCACAGTGTGTTATACCCACAGTAAAGTTTGGTGGTGGAAGAGTAATGGTGTGGGGTACATTCAGCTGGTTTGGAATGGGACCACTGGTCGTTGTCCGTGGTTAGATGAAGGCAGCTCAGTACCTTGATATTCTGGATAATCAGGTGTTGCCTACACTGTGGAGCTTTTATGGAACAGACCCATGTTACTATCAAGCTGACAATGCCCCACACCACAAAGCTACAGCTGTTATGGAATGGTATGAAGAGACGGGTGTTAAATGACTACCCTAGCCTGTGCAGAGTCCTGACCTCAACACCCACTGAACACCTGTGGAAGGAATTGGAACATTGGAACAGCAATTGAGGTCCAGAGCAGCACATCCTTGATCTGTCGCTGAACTCAGTGTTGCTTTGATGGAGGAATGGAGATAAATTCCACCTGATATCTGCTACACATTGGTGGAAAGCCTTCCCTTAAAGGGTGCAGGAGGTGATCAAAGCCAAAAGTGGACATACCCAATATTAGGGTTCACCTGCGGATATCAATTGTAAATTGCTGGAGTGTCTGGACAATTATTGGTAGATAGTGTATATGCTTGTATTCTTAACAGCACAAAGATATTATCAACAAGACAGTCAATAAGAAAAGTCAACAAGACTTTTCTTATTTCTTGTTGATATCTTCGTGCTGTTAATCATATACACTATCTACCAGATAAATACTTCAGCAAATGGAAATTACTCCCGAATCCCAGCAAAACACAAGTTTCATGCTTCCACCTGAACAATAACCAGGCTAACAAAGAACTCATGGTCTACTTTAACCACAAACTGCTACACTACAACACTACAACAGATTCCCGAAATATCTGGGCGTCACTCTAGATAGGACACTATCTTTTAAACCACATCTCATTAACACAGCATCCAAGCTAAAAACAAGAAACAATATACTGCAAAAACTATGCGGAACAACTTGGGGGTGCCTCAGCAACAACGCTTTGCTGCACTGCTCTTGGCCTCATTTACTCTACAGCTGAATACTGCTCACCCGTATGGCTGAACAGCGCCCATGTGTATTTGGTTGATGCCCAGCTTAACACCACTATGCGCCTTATTTCTGGAACTGTAAAATCAACCTACTGGCTCCCAGTGCTAAGCAACATCCCACCTCCACACATCCAACTTTCTTCTACATGCATACAGCAAAATCATAGAAATCCAAAATCTTCCAATCCATGAAGACATCCCACCCCTAGAAATAAACAGGCTAAAGTCAAGGCGCCCTCCAATCTTAACAGCAAAAAATCTTGCAGAGACAAGCTTCAACATGAAGGACAAGTGGAAAGAGTCCTGGTGTAACACTTCAACAGGGATCTTCTATGAATTAGTGGACCCAACACAGATGCCTTTGGGTTTTGACCTACCTCGAAAAACTTGGTCTGCCCTTAACCAAATACGCACCAACCATGGCAGATGTGCAGACCACCTTTACAAATGGGGCATGATTGCCTCACCCAGGTGCGACTGTAGATCACCCTGCCAGACAATTAATCATATTATAGCAGAATGTATCCTACGTGCATACAGTGGAAACCTGTCAGACTTCATCCATGCCACACCAAGTGCAGTCGACTGGATAATCAACCTAGACATACAGTTGTAGCCTATTCTTGAGTCTCTTTTATGACTGTATTATGTCTTCTTATTGTACATATGTCTATTACTATGTCCATATATATTAAGGATTAATGTAATGTAACTTTTCATGTGTGAGCCATATGTTAAATAAATAAATACTATCTACCAATAATTGTATGAATGCATGCATATCTTTATGTTGGAATATAGTATGAGTAGTCCATATAATGAATAGAAATCCAGCAGATACTTACTATTATTATTAGCTTTGCCTGTTTTCTCTGATGAACGTAATAAGAGCAAAATTAATGGCAGAAATCATACTTCCATGTATAAGTAGCAAAATGGCATATCACCATATTATTAAAATACTCTGACTGAAAGCTAGTTGTAGCTTTTTTTTTTTTTGGCAAGGGTGGGGTTGTCAATTACACTTGACTAGAAATCATATTCTGGTCTTTATGCTCCACCCAATCATGAGCAAATGAAACTAGCATGTGAAGCAACTTTATGACCAAGCTACTTAGATAAAGGGACAGTTCACATGAACTGCTCCAGTATCCCATAATTCACAGCAGAGCTCGGATTATATGTCTGAAAGAAAGCATGCAACACTATTATGGGATAGCGGAATAAACTGCTTCTATTTATATAAAAGTAATCTAGTCATAAAAACAATTCAACATCAAGCCTTTGTTTACATATGCTCAGATAATAAAGGATAAAAAGCAAGAATATAACTACCCATCAAACATGATTTACTTTCTGATCCTGTGGAGAAAGGGAAGAGGAGGATAAAACAAACTCATGACTGGACAGAAGACAACATGGAGTCCTTCAAAATTGTGTAAGACAGTTGGGTTAGCAAGGGTGAAAAAGAATTAGATTTTTCTTTTTCTTTTTTTTAATGATGCAAAGAAATCAAAAATCATACTGCGTCAGGACACACAGCAGTACATATAGTAATTGGTTAGTAGGACAATACAACATCCATGCCCTTGGTGTGATTCAAACCCACAGCCTCTTGGTTGGAGAGAAGATACACTAACCACTTGGCCAACCAGGCCAGCAAAAGGATTAGATCTTTTGCTTGGAGAAGAGTTTGCAATACAATACCAAAAAAAATTATGAGTTTTGTGAAGGTAAATGACTTTAAGGAGATGTATGCTAGTGAAAGAGTTTTTAACTCCAGAAATGCTCATGTTATAACTGAATTTATTTCTTGCTTATATAGTCATGACTCAGATTTATTCATTATTTTCTCTGCAATCTGGGTAGGAAATGAAATTCATCACCCAGTGCAAGACCACCACCATGCTTATTGGAGGCTAGAAGGGCTTAAAACAGTTCCATGTTTGGTCTCTAGCAGGATTTCTGGATTATATAAAAAAATGGATAGAAAATACAAAAAATATATACAATAAAAATAGAAAAATAAACATCCTTGTTCCAACCATGGTACTGACATACTATAGGTGGTTTACATAAAAACTTTTCATGGATGGGAGCCAAATAAAAATCCAAAGTGGTAGAATTTCTAAAAGGATTGTGGTAGTCACCAAGGCCAATGGTCTTGGTGACTACCACAGGGTTATCCAAATAAACATACATTCTATTCATTGTTAATAAATTTCTGAGCACTGATTTGGTAGATAAAAAAAATGTAGAGCATGATTATATATACAGGGTTATCCAAAAGTCACCCACATCATAAAATAAACTTGAATTTTTCAACATTAGCGACAAACTTGAAAGAACTGCTATAAACAAAGCATATAGCTTATCTTTACAAAGGCAAAAATAAATAACTTTACTAAAGCAAATTTTCAAAATGGCCACCTTGTTCTTGAATGCAGACACATGATCTTTATACCAAATTAGAGGCAACTCTTCAAAGAATGGAATTATGAGGAAAGGGGGGGGGGGAGGCGCTCGTTCAGCCATATTGTGGTATGTGGCGTCGCTATGCTAACAATTCCTGTTAGCATAGCAAGTGCGAAAAGAAGTTCTTCCAAGCTTAAACTGATTAAAAATTATTTGCAAACATCAATGACCCAAAAAAGATTGGTTGGTCTAGCAACTATATCGATAGAGGCAGACATAGCTTATAATTTAAATTTAGAAGAGCTTATAAACAGTTTCATTGTGCGATATCCCCATAGAGCAAACATTTAATCAATATTATTATGTAATAGTTTTGCATTAATCGTGTGGAAAGGCTTATGTGTTCATCACACATGTTGATTGGATTTTAACGGTATAGATGCAAACACAGATTGATAAGAAAATAACTATTTATTAACTTAAACGCTAAAATACCTGTTTCTAAAATACAATTTCTAAAATTGCTTTAGAAATCAATCTCTCACCAAAAACTCTTGCAAAAATTGCATAATTTCATTAGATGTATGGCAAGTGGCACAACTCCTGCTGAAAACAGCAATCACATTCTTCAATCTCAAGGAGAGTCAGGTACTGGGTGATAATGTCTTGGTACAGTGCACCATCCAGTGTCACCTCAAAGAAAATGGGTCCAACAATGCAACAGCATGATACTGCACACCACACTCATTTTTAGAGAATACAAGGGTGTTTCATGGAAAACATAAGGACTCTTTCTGATGACCAAATTGTTATTTTGGCTATTGTCCTATCCACTTAGGCCGAACCCTGCTTTGTCACTGAAGATAACATTGTACAGCTTGTGAACACCATTTTCAACAAATGATCAAAACCACCTACAGTACAACATGTTTTTCATTATCCATTGGCTTCAATTGCTGAACTGAGTGAACACAGTATGGATGAAGCTTTAATTCTTTGGTGGCTCCCCAAGTACTGCCATATGATATACCTGTCTGTGCAGAGAGTTTTATGAGACTCTTTGAAGGTGAATGTTGCAACACATCATATACCACAGTCACTTTGGCCTCAGTCAAAATGGAAGGTCTTCTATGCTGCTGTTTGTCTGCAAACTTTCCAGTTTCCTGGAAGCGTTTGATTAATCTCATAATTTTTGAATTTTGAGGATTAACAGAGTCAGCTGATGACACTCCTCCATAGCATTTGCATAAGAACAACAGGCAAAATAACATTCCAAAATAACTTGTTGATCCTGGGAGAGTACCATTTCACTTTCCTCATAAACAAAACTACACAATGGACGCTCAGTACCCAACACATGGCAGATAGATTACACAAAAGTAGCCAATAGCCCTAAGGTGCCATCTATAGATGAGATGAATAATTAAAATTGAAACACTTTGATGCAGCTCAGATTCAACTTTGATGTGCGTAATTTCTGGATCACCCTGTATAAAGGGTCTGTAAATACCTATTACTAAAAATAATTCTCTACTTATTTAGGAAGTCAAAAAAGAAAAAAATGCTCTCATTAGTTTGAAAAACTTATTTTACTTTCCAAAAGTCATAATTCTGCTCTTCCCAGAAAGCAGTTTAAATGAAAATGTTGGTACTATAATTTGTCTTGCTCGCAAATGTTAGCAAAACAAGTTCTTTACAAATATTTTTCATGCTTTTTTAGATAATCTTTGTAAGAGAAATACATAAATCCTCAAGACCATAATGTAATCTCTATAAAAGCATGAAAATGAACTAAGGAATTTTTAATATTTAATGTTTTTATTTTTTTAAATAACCTTGGAATAGTTGATTGCAGCCTTGGAGATCAATGAAATAGTTTATTGTAATGAATGGTTTACTACAAAGCATTTTCTATAGACTGGTACTGATGATCTGGGGTTTAAGCAGGTAGTTTTCAGTAATAACCTATTATATTAAACGAGTTCACTATAGCATTACTATAGTGAGAGATGATTTCTAAACATTAATATAAAGAATGAACATTTACCTCTGGTAATTCATCTACATAAAGCAGTTCCTTTCGAGTCCAACCTCCTTCAGAATCTCTATGGTGAGTTAATCGCCTATGTTTCCTTCGCCTCTGCATGCGTGGAGAAGCACACCCTTCATCCACTTCACTGTCTGAAGAGGATGAGGGAATGAAAACAGGAGCTACAGGGGCAGTTGGGCAGACATAATGGGCGGAGTTTACAGGATATGGTGGATATATCCTAACCCTATGCATGGGATGTAGCAAATCTGTAAGAAACATTTAATATCTGTAAATTCACACAATGTAATCTCGAAATACTGTTCCAAATTTAATTTCATGAATAAAATGTATGTTTTTATAAATTTAATATAATAATTAAAAAAAAGTAAAAATATTTTCCTAGTCCTGAAAAGCAGAAGATAAAATCTGAAAATGGGATAACAACAGTTCTAATTTCAATTTCTCAATACCTTTGTGTAGTTAAACTGATACCGAAGTTGGATTATGTACACTGGTATGCTCTTTTTTTTTAGGTGCATTTTGTAACAATGCATATGCATCTATTAGGGATACTTCTCTAGCTTAAGAGATGCTCAAAAACACTGTTATGAATTTGTTAAGTCATTTGATTCTTGGCTGCTACAAAAATTTCATTTTACGTGATAAGAAATATATTCCTAAACTACATAAAATGATATATGAATGTAATACATACAATTTTTTAATTAATTCTCTTAGCTCATTTGCATACTTGTTTTATTTCATCCTTAGTGACAGATAAAACACATTGAACTCCTTGGTTGTTAACCTAATCCTCACAAAATCTCAGATATAGATCGGCTGGAAAGAAGTCAAACACCACAGCATGAGAACAAACAGCCCTAGAGTTCACCTTAATAAGATCCAGGACATCCTTTCACTGTGATGACTACAACAATCCTACAGGGCATACTTTCCACAAGCATACAAGTGATTAATGGGAATTTTTTGGACCATTTTTCCTGTAGGCATGCAATACGGTAATGAATCATAGGGCAGAAGTCCCTTGATGTCACCAAATGCTCCATATCATCCCACAGATGTTCAATAGGGTTGAGATCAGGGCTCTGTGGAGGCAAGTCAAGTGTTGTGACATTCGTGTCCACAAACCACTGCTGTAACTGCGTGGTTTCGACTGCTGAAAGAGACAATGGTCAGTTCTGTAGGAACACCACAAAGTAGGAAGCATTGCATTGTTCAGATACATCAAGGAGTTTACTGTTCATGGACATTGTGTTCCAGTCAATGCCCAGAACTCCACATTCAACATGCAAGTTGATGAATGCCACTTTTTACAAATTATCCTTTTTACATATTAGCACCCTATGTTTGGTGAGTGTGGTGGGTTGTCCATTGTGGGTAGCACTTGCAGTTGACTTCCTGCCCTTCCATCTCAGTATGGTATCACTGATTGTTGAACTGGGATGGCCCAATTTGTCAACAATTTGCTGAACAGATAGAAATGCAACATGGCATCCCATCACAATGCTGCTATCAAACTCCAGCAGTTCCCTTCTCACAGCCATTTTACCCAGATACAGTTGAACTGACTTGAGAGCATTGTATTCCTCCAATTTATATCGGTACAAACAGGCATTACATGGCACGATGCACCTTGAAAATGGGGATGTCCACTGACTTCTTTCCAAGCAGTGTATATCCTCAAAGGATATACTGAATTCTATTATAGTACAACATGATACGTAGTCCTATTATTAATATTACATTAGTTTACATTATTGCTAACTCACTATTAAACAATTTTCTTCCAAAGTAGTCTATCTATCAAGGATTCCGATACTGTCAAATCTTATATTTCAATTTCTAAGGCACTTCCTAACATCAATGCGCCTTGATCTGTCTTATCTGGGTCTTTTCCCTCCCACTTTGTTACAAGCTCTGCTCACATATTCCTGAATGTTGTTCTTTCCTAATATCTTCATTTTTAATGATTCTGATACTGAAGCCATTCATTCATTCATGTCCTAATTTTTCTCAAACTCTCATATAATTTTTAGTTTTTAATCAACAATATTGTATACTGCTATTTTAGTGTTACAACTAATTACCTCTCTTATTTCATATATATTTATTCCACTAACTCCCTATCATACCATACCAACTTTGCTTATTCTCTTGTCTATTTTTGTATCTAATTTACCATTTCCTCACCTAGATATGTGAAGTATTTTACTTGCTCTATAGCTTCTCCACTCAGAATAAAGGTGACACAGTTAGGATAGAATGTGAAGGGTTTAGCATTTTCAGGGAGGATAGAGAAGATAAGTTGAGGGGTGGTGGACTACTGATGATAGCAGATGAATTGCAGCCAAAAAGAATAGGAGATAGGCAGGAAGACAGCTGTTCATTTGATGCAGTCTGATGCAAGATCAAGGCCAATAAGATAAAATCTACAGTTGGTTGTTGCTGCTATAGACAAGGGGATTCCAGGGATGATCTAGAAGACATTCATCAGCAAATTAGTACAATGAGTGCAGGTCAAGTGACTATTACGGGGGATTTCAACTATGGAGATATAGAATGGAAGGAAGAACGATCGCATGACAAAGGAAATGGAATTTATACACTTACTTAGAGATAATTACTCGAGACAATATGGGATGGAGGGGACTTGGGGTGTGAGAGTATTGAACCAGGTCATAGGATCAGAAGAGCTATTCAAAGCCAAGGCTCTGATTGGGGAAAGTGACCATGCAGTCTTGACTTGGGAAATTGCAAAACATGAGGAATACATATGGAACTATCAGGCAGGTGATTATGACAAGATTAGGAGGATCTTGATCTGTGCCATGGTATAAAGCCTTGCAAGTGAAGGATGTTAGTAGTGCATGGAAGATAGTTAAGGGGCAACTAGAGGAAGCAATATTAACTTGTATACGTAAGGTAAGGAAGGTAAATCAGGTAGGAGTTAGATGAATGAGTAGTATCATTAAGCACGACCTGCAACAAAAGAAATTCTTGTGGAGAGTATACAAGAAGAAAAGTGACCAACAAGCTCATGAACAGTACCAAGGGTAAGGCAAGAAAGCTGAGCATGGTTGGTAAGGGAGGCAAAATCACATTACAAGAAGAAACTAGTTGAGCAGGCCAAATGAAATCCCAAAGAATTATTTTGTTACGTGGCAAGTAAAAGGAAGAATGACTATAGAAAATAACCTTAATGAAGGTAACAGAAGCAGATAAAATTGTTGAGTTACTGAGTGACCACTTTGCAAGGGTAAAAGTGAGCTTAATGCTGTGGCATATGTGAGAGAGATTGGGAACAGAGGTGGATAAATTACAGGTTCTTATGATATTGCAGAATCTCAATATAAATACAGCTGTGGGATTAGATGGGATATTAGCTCGCATTTTGCAAGAATGTGCATGGGAACTAACAATGCATCTGACTAGGCTGTAAGTCTCAGTTCTAGTAGTTTCAAGAGAGAGAGTGTGGAAAGAGGGCAAAATAATTTCTTTGCATGAGGGAGGTTCTAAGATTGCATAGCAAATTAAATAACAATCAGTATCCCAGGAGTAGTGGTAAAAGTGAGAGAATTCAAGAATGCATGGATAACAATATGATACTATATGACGGGCAACATGGTTTTGTGAAAAGTTGGTCATGCCTCAGTAATTTACTAACTTTCTATAACAGTAAAAACTGAGTTGGATCAAGGAAATGGCTATATGATGATTCAGCTGGGTACAAAATTTGTACAAAGACATTTGACAGAATACCACATGGAATTCTGTAATAAATTAGAACAAATGGAGATGAATATGACACTGGTTATGAGGATAAGAGGATAGCTGCTGGACAGGTAACAAAAAAGTATTATTATTATGTGACACCTCCAAGAGTCCAAAGATTCATCAAGGTAGAGTGTGCCAACAGCATCAAACAATTGATCCTTTCCGACTACTAACCATGCTCAAACTTGCTTAACTTTTTGCATGAGCCATTAGTAGCAGAAGCTCTACCAATCAACCAACTTCAGAATCCAGGAGAAGGCAGATGACTAGTGGTGTGCCACAGGACTGTGTCTGGACCAATGCTGATTAATTTGTACATGAAGGATATAAGAAATAATTTGAAGGGAGACATTTAGTTGTTTGCTGATGATGCAAAGTTGTGTAGGCTAATAATTAATCAAAGTGATGTAGAGAGCTTGTGGGATGATTTAAATAGGCTGTCAGTATGGGAAAAAGATAATGGATGTCAGTTTAATGTGGAGAAAGGTAAAGATATGCATTTTGGAATAAATCAATTACAAGCTGTGTACCACATTGATGGAAATGTACTCCAGGGAATAGATGAAGCTAGGAGTTTAGAGGTGGTGGTAGAAAGAGTTGAAGTTTAGAGGGCACCTCTAAGGTAGCTCATAAGATTACTTGACTATTGAAGAACACAATAACAAGTAGAGATAAGGATGTTATTCCTCTTTATAAGGCCTTGATATGTCCACATTATGGAGTGTTCCTTATGAGGATAGATTGAAGGTGCAGGGATTGCAGAAATTGGTTGATAGGCAAAATAGGGGATATGATAAAAACATTTAAGTTACTTAAAGAGTTTTACAGGATTTATGCAGGAGAAATGTTTCAGTACTTAGCTAGATTAGCTAGAGGATGCAGTAGAGGTTATCCCTGGAAGTAGAGTGTAGGTGTGGTTAGTAGGGATGCGAGTACTAGATTTTTCACTTGGAGAGTGGTGAATGAATGAAATAGGTTGCCAGTGTCAGCTGTGAGCACTTTGTCTGTTAATAGGTTCAAGAAGAAATATGATAGATTTTGTGGATAGTTTGGGTCTACTGAGATGAATCTTTGAAAATCCATGGAAGTGTCCACAACAACAACAACAATAATAATAATAAAACAAGTGTAAAAAAATGTATACATAAATGAACAAGGTGATGAAAGTTTATAAGCATTATGTTGAACTCATCGTCATCAGGTATTGTCAATCAAGTACTGAATGCAGGCCTTTCCAAGATGACTCCAAAACTGTCTATCGATGTCATTTCTTCCCTATGTCACTCCTGTGAATTATATGATATCTACAATCAACTTTGATTTTGTCATCACCGTGGTCATTCTTCCTGCTGTAGAATCCAATCCAGTACTTCTTTTTCCATCGTTGATTGTCTTTGAGCAACATGCCAAGCACACTGCCACTTCAGATTAAATTAAAGATGCCAGGAAATTATATTCTTGTTTAATCCTTTTATCCAAGCGTAAGCAAAGTTTGAACTAGGCTACTTGTATACAGAGGCTAATGACTTCACATTAATTGCCGTAGCATCCCATAATGCAAAACACACATCCTTTCAGGTGTGTATAATACTATACATTATGAAGTACCACCCAGACCAGTTCTGACCTTAACTGAGGTCTCGTCAGTGGGAACCAGACCTAGAAGAGATATCAAGGTTAAATTAATGAAGTTATATAGTTGCCACTTCAGATGTTTCACTCTTTCTATGAAGTCAGATACCTGGGTTTGATTTCTTACCCACACATTCCTTTTGTGATTCAGTCTTGTGATACAAGCATGCTAAATTTCTTTCCATACTAAATTGTGTTGTTCTAATTTTTCTTTGCATTTAGTATCTATGTTCACAGCCATATATCAGATAAACAATGAAACAAGACTAACTTCTTGGCATCTTTAATTTATAGTATAACCAAGTGGAAAACTTTCAACATCTATCTTTAATCCAGATTTTGTAATAAGGTGTGACACCTTTTGACTACTTGAATATGGAAATATGACTTCTGCATTACTTCAACCTTGGTATCACTTGTGGGTCTGGCTCCCACTGATGAGACATCAATAAAGGTTGAAACTGGTCTGGGTAGTGGCCCTTCACATAATGCATAGCATTATACATGTCGGTAAGGATATGTGCTTTGCATCATGGGATACTAAGGTAATTGATGTGAAGTCTTTAGCCTCTATACACAAGTAGCCCAGTCGTGAAGTGACTTCACACTCAAACTTAGTTTGCTTACACTTGGATAAAGGATGAGACCAAGAATATAACTTCTTGGAATCTTTAATTTATAGTATAACCAAGAGGAAAAACTTGCAATATATCAATATAAGAAATACATTGGATAAAACTTTCCTTTTCAATATTGACTAATTTTCAAAATGCTTTCCACTCAAGCACTGTACATCTTTTAATTTCTTCCACAGCATTTTGATCCACAGATATCCATTGTCCTAAGTATATATAATGATCCAGTTGTTCAATTTCATCATTAAAGATTAATGCTCTGTAAAAATTAAAAAACAAAACAAAAAAAAAAAAAAAAAAACTAAAGAATATGATTGAAATAGTGACTGCACTCATTCACAAAACAAGGATCATCAAAATATAAATGATAGTCCAGTATCATAATTTCCACACGAGCATGTCATCATAATCTCAATACTAAGGAGTGTATAAGATAACAATAACTTATGCAAAGTAGAGCAAGAACAACTTCCTCCATAGACTAGACTGCCCCAATTTGATTTCAGGCTTGATTTCATGGAGCTTTTACTTACATAAAAGTTTCTGTATGACTTGCCTGTAATCAGTGTAGGTAAAAGCCTAAGAAATAAGCTGACCTAGTTCATTTCTTAAGCAGTGTCTGCAGCCTTGTTTACAGTAATCTAAATATGGCGTGAGATCCAACAGAAGCACATATCCAAATGTAGCTTCCATAACAGTGAGAGAGACAGCATGTTGGATACGAGAGAGCCCCAAATGTTTTTGCAGCTTAGACTTTTTATCTGAAAGGAGCTCTGTGAATCTGTATATATAATCACCTTTGATAATGTTACAATCTTATATAGTTTAAGGGAAGCAGTACCCTTTGTAAATCAGCATGCCAACAGCTGGCAAGCTGAGAGGTTGCATTCTTGGGTTATGTGCATTTTTGTAACATTGTGTTTTAGTGGTTTGGTGATTTTCGATTTTCTTCTGTAACTGAAATGGCAGATGTTAAGGAGTAAAGAATCCGCATCAAATTTTGCTTCAACTTCATAAAAACTGCTAAAGAAACCTGAATGAATGTATGTTGACAATGATGGAGGTTTTTCGTTATTGCAACTATCTCGCAATAGCTGTTTCTTGTTGAATACAAGTCTCAAGAACTTGGCATCTGGTGCAACTTGGATTAAATCTCGTCCCAGTCTGAGTTCTGTGTTGGGATGAATACCATGTCTGCCACAAAAATGCACACAAACTGCTGGGAATATATGAACCTATCTGCAAGCACTGATTTTCAAAGATGGTTAATGACATACTGCAAATGTCCTTCTATGATCCTCATATTAAATGAATGACAGAAAATGGAAGTCATCTACACTGAGCGTATTACTTAAGTACATTGGAGGAAGTTTTTACTGATAAAGTTAACCTTGATTTCAAAAGCATGACACCTAAAACTGAACCTTGTAAGACTCCTTCCTCTTGGGTATATCGGGAGAGAGTGGTTCGCACTCAAACTTTTAAGTCAGTTGGATAGAAAAAGTTCTCGATAAAGAGAAGGGGATTCCTTCTGAGACCAAAGTTGAGTAGGTCCTTCAATATTCAAATATCTCCAAGCAGTGTCATATGCTTTTCCCTTATCAAAGAAAACCAATACTAAGTGCTAGAATTTAAGGAAGTCATCTTGAATGGATGCTTCCAGGTGGACTAGATGATCAGTGTTGAATGATATATTGTGTTCTGGAATTATTTCTCTCCAGAAACCATAAAAGATTAGTGTTAACCATTTTTTCCAGAATACTCCATAAGCTGTTGATCAGAGCAACTGATCAATAGTTTGTTGGGATTCTGGGCCCTTCCCTAGTTTAGGAAAGAGAATAATAATTGCCATTTTACCAGGTAAAAGAAACGCCTGTTCAATGGATGATGATGACAAGGTGCCTGCACAATAATAATAATTAATACAAATGATAGTGTTAAAAGTAATAAAGTATTACTTTTAATACTTTTAAAAGTAATACTTTATTACTTTTAACACTATCATTTGTATTAATTATTATTGTGCAGGCACCTTGTCATCATCATCCATTGAACAGGCGTTTCTTTTACCTGGTAAAATGGCAATTATTAGCACTGTATATGCATAAGCACTGTATATGTTGACAACTATGTCAACATATACAGTGCTGATTAAAGTGAAGAAATTTCTATTTTTTTTTATTTCATTACAGCCCAAAAAACTGTTTAAAGATGATACAGGGTAACGAACTTTTTTAAAGAAAACAAGAGAAAAATTTTAAAGACAATTTCTTCGGAAAATAAATAACTTCGGTAATTTCAACTATCATTCATACATTGCACACATTGAATCATCTGCTCTACCACTGCTCAAACTATGAAATCAGAAATGAGCTGTGTGTGCACATGCACAAGCACTTGTATAACAGAAATGTGTAAAAAAAATAGATACATGTTCATTGACGAGGAAAACGTTTTTTTTTTCCCCAATTATAAAAAATAGTTGCATCATTATGTCATGGAGTCAACAGAATTCTGTTTAACATTAATTAAACTTTAAATTAATGTTAAATTAATTTCAATTTAATACATTTGTTAAATTGCACCCAACACTAATAAAATGCTAGAATACTTATTACCTGATGACTGAGGATCAAATATAACAAATTCTGGACGCAGTTTACTGACACGTTTGCCCTTAAGAAGGGGAACCAACCCACCAAGATATTCCATGAACATGGTGTATGTGGCATTTCCTGTCACATCTTCATCATCATGGCGTATCATTGTACAATGGAAACGGATATCATTGGATGGTGGTCTAGAGACAAAATCTCTCAAGTGCCTTGGATCTGGCAAGTGGCACTGAAAATAAGTAAAATTCATGCTTTAATCATATGATTTTAAAAGAAGCTGCTTTCTCATATTTACATTACCTGAGTGAAAAAACAACCAGATTTAATTCCACATCCAAAAATATAAACTTTATAATTAGTTATAAAACAGTGATGTGAATCCTACTGCCTATGGCAGTAAGAAAAACAACAAGAAAAACGTGGTATCAATCTGTTCACAATACTTAAGTTTTCACCTTTATATTTTTGATGAATATATGCAGGTTAGCTATTCACTGCTATATAATATAGTATTTGATAATACTATGGTGTAGAAATGAGAAGTTTGTAAATAGCTACCAATTTTCTTTTATCTAGTCATCAACAATCGTAAAAAAAAAAAAAAACCATAGCGATAAACAGAGCACATACGCTACTATATACTTGTTATAAAAATGTCACAAAATCAATCCCATGTATTTAATTTTCAAAATGAACATTGCACAGTGCATGTTTTGATCATAACTGACAGTATCAACTACAGAGAATATCTAGCAATCTTGAAAGTATTACTTAATATGTACTATAACCAAATAGAATTTGAGATGTTTCTACATGAGAAGACTAAAAATTCCTTGATAGTACAGCATACAACACACTAGATTATTATACTACTAATTTAAATAATATATTTTAATTTAGTTAGTCAAAGCCACATTAAAATCTTTAGACGAGAGATTTATTAAATTCATTTTATGTTTGCATATGCAGACATTATTCTTCAGGTATGGTCACAAGACATTACTAGAATTCAGTAATGTCTTGTAACCATATGACACGAATAATATGACAAGATGATGCACAATATATTAGAATAATCAGAAGTTTTCATTTTAATCTATTTCTAGGGACAGAATTTGTAAATTTATGATAAACTAATCATGACATATTGTGTCAAATTACCATAATATATACACTTCTGGAGGATGTACGCCAGTAAATAATGAAAATTCGGAGTGGAATTTTAAAGCAATAACTCTTATATGAATTATTTACATGTAAACACAAGGTAAAAGGTAATAATTTATTTCGTTAAGGCCATATATTTCAGTCTGAAAATTACAGACCATCTTCAGTGGAAAAAAAAACAGTTGATACACGGTAGAATGCAAATAATGGATTTATTTGAAATAGAATGAGCAGTGTGATGTTTTATTTCCAGTAACATTATGTTCTGAGGAAAAGATTAATCAAAACCACATATATAAACATCATACTCTACAGATCACCTGATAGATATACTGCATCTTGTTAGTTTCTTGAGACATTATGACTTCATAAAATACCATTCTTGGTTTTAGTAGTAAGTATTAAAAAAAATTAATGATGAGTTATTCTAATCAGACTTTCCCATATTTTTGATAACAATAGGCAGTCATTCCAATTCATGTTCAGGCAGTGATGCAAGGCTTCAGCACTCTCCTTCAATGAAAGTTCAAATTTGTATCAACAGTGATGTAGTAGGCATGTTTCAGACCAAAGACTGTTGTGATCTGTCTAACAAGTTGCTATATCTATTGGGTGATCTGTAGAGTATGATATTAATTTTTTTTTTTTTTTTTTTAATACGCACACACAGTTATGATTAACCTTTTCCTCAGTTAGAACATAACATTACTGGAAATATAACATCACACGGTTCATTCTATTTCAAATCAAATAAATCCTTTGCATTATACCTTGTATCAATATCTGTTTTTTGCCACTAAAGATAGTCTCTAATTTTCAGATTGAAATATATGCCCTTATAATCAAATAAATTATTACCTTTACCTTGTGTTAATGCATAAATAGTTGATATAACTATGGCACAATTTTCTCTTAAAGAAGCAATAACTCTTTCTGCAGAGCAAATGTAATAAAATTTGGGCTTTACAACACCTACAAAGGTATGTCCCTTAAGTCTGAATTTGTATTACAATCCAACCTTTTTTATTGGCAAAATTATTCAAAATAACAATAATTCTTCTCTGATTATAGAATTTAATAAAATTTGATATTAGGATGTTTACAAAAAAAAAATTATATACAGTTATCTCTATTTCAAAAACCAAACATAATCCAAAAATGAGTTCAAGTTCAAATCATAATCAAAGACGTTGCTACACGAGGGTTGTTTGATAAGTCCATGCAGAAATTTTTGAAGAAAACAATTTTTTTGGGAACAAACATTTATTTTTCAACATAGTCCCCTTTGAAGTCTATACATTTAGTCCAACGATGCTCGAGTTTTTTTGATCCTGTCCAGATAGTATAATTTGTCCAACTCTTCAAAATAGGCAGTTGTTTCAGCAATCACCTCATCGTTTGATGAAAATCTCTTTCCTGCCAGCCATTTTTTTTCATGTTTGGAAACAGATAGTAATCCGAGGGAGCCAAATCTGGAGAGTGTGTGTGTGGTGGTGGTGGGGGATGCAAAAGGACTTCATGGTGTAAACCAAACGATTTTGCAGTCACAATTACCGTAGAGCAAGTGGGTGCGTTGTCGTTGTGAAAAAAAAAATCTTTTTTCACCAAGTGGTTGTTTTTCCTTTATTTCATTATTTAAATGACCTAGAAAAGACACATAATACACTCCGGTAATTGTTTTGCCCTTTTCCAAGAAGTCTATGAAGATTATGCCACAAGCATCCCAGAAGATGATGGCCATAACCTTTCCTGCTGAAGGTATGGTTTTCGCTTTCTTTGGTGCAGATTTCCTGCTTCAATCATTGTTTTGACTGTTCCAAGGAACAGTCAAAACAATGGATGAATCCATTGAAGTGATGAATCCATCTTTCGTCCACTGTTACAAAACAACGCAAAAATTCCTCTGGATTCAAGGCAAGCTGTCCTTGCAACAGTTCACATGTTGATGCTTTTGATCCAGTGTGAGCAAACGCAGCACCCATCTTGTGGATAGCTTTCTCACATGCAAATGTTCACGTAAAATATTATGTATGCCATCATTTGAGATGCCCACAGCCTTAGCAATTTCATGCACCTTCATTCTTCTATCATCCATCACCATATCATGGATTTTTTCAATAATTTCTGGACTAGTGACCTCAACAGGGTGTCCAGAACATTCAGCATCACTTGTGCTCATATGGCCACTTCGAAAGTTACCATTTATAAACCATTCTAATTAAAGGTGCAGACTTGCCATAACGTTTATCAAGCTTAGCTTTGGTTTCCTGAGCCATTTTGCCTTTCAAAAAGGCATGTTTAATCACTACACGAAATTCCACATTCTAATTCTTTCTCATCCATTTTTTTCACAAATCACGGCACTTGATCGATTCAAATGAACGCCAAACACAGAGAAATAGATCTGACTACTTAGTGTGTGACCCAGCAACTAAAAATAACCTCGATACGTACTGGTGGCACCATCTCTTCAACTTTGCACGGACTTATTGAACAGCCCTCGTATATGGAGGTTATTACAAATTAAGCGTTTTTTTTATGATTATCTCTAATCATTTCCTTCTGAAAAGGCTTAAACATTTCTTGGCATGCTATAATTATTACAACAAATTTATACAGCCACTATCTTATTTTTTTATGAACATGCCACCGATGAAAACTTTAAACTTACAGTACTGTGAACTGATTCAAAGCATAAGATAAACTTGCTGAAAAATCAAAACACGACATTGTTACAGCTACTTCGATCATTATCTTCATTTATTCCATCGACCTCTGAACAGCATTTCTAAAAATTTTGACCTCCAGCTATTTAGAAGAATGTCAGTATGTTTGTTTTTTCTCAACTCTTACACATGGCACTGATGTGTAAGAGTTGAGTTCTATAGGTTCTTGTACCTCTTGTGTGTGGGGCACATCAGAGCCATGTGTAAGAGTTGAGAAAGAACAAACTTATTGACATTCTTTTGGAGTACTTAAGGGTCAAAGCTGTATAACTGAGAAGAGACCTCCACATAGCCTTTAAAGGAATGCAGAGAACCGACCAAGGCTTCTGACCTAAAGTTCAATCCTCACCTTCTCATGGTGCACCCTGTTGGGTATCTACCTGGATACTGAACGAACGAGGATGGGCTGGAAATTTGGGATTTAGTCGACCAAATTGTATTCTTATTGGCTTAAACCAATATAGAAAATGATGGTACAACATGACAAACTTTCATGCCGGCTGGGGCGTCGCACGGTTAAACGCCCCCCGTTGTTTTTGCCAGGAAACCATGGCGAACAGCGAAAAGTCAGCTACTGGAACAAATCTGAAAGCACACCCCAACTCAACATCACCAGAGTTAAAGATCGGTACTATCAACATAAGAAGCCTGAAATAGAATAGAGCTAGCTGAGGAATTAGATAAGTACCAGATCAACATAATAGGAATGACTGAAACAAAAAAAGACAAAAACTGGTGAGATCTTTCTGAACAATAAATACAAAATGTTATATTCAGGCAATGACAATCAAGGAAAAGAAGGAGTAGCCATAGTATTCAACACAAAATATGAGGCTAATCAACTTGAACGGCAGGAAGTCTCAAGTAGAATGATGTGGGCAAATATCAGAATGGGGAATTGAACAATGAGACTTATTTGTGCCTATGGTCCCACAGAAGGTTCTACTAAGGTAGAAGTGGAGGAATTTTTTGATGCTTTAGAAAAAGCAACTGACACAATGAAAAAGGAAAAGTTGATCCTTGTTGGGGATCTAAATAGTAGAGTAGGAAATGATTGTAAGACATACAAAAATATTTTGCGAAAATTTGGAGAAAAGAGCAAAGCTAATAATAATGGCAAATACCTGTTGGATTTCTGCTCAAGTCATGGACTGGTTATTACTAACACCATGTACCAACATAAAAATGTGCACAAATTCACAGGAAAGAAGAGGCAAGGAATAAGAAAAGTCTCATTGACTATGTTATTGTTGATAGTGATGTTTTCTCCCTGGTGCAGGACACCAGAGTGTACAGAGGATTTGAAATTGGAAGCGATCACTATTTAGTCTTGAGCAGGATAAAATTGAATTTCATATTGAAAAGAATAACATGTAAGAAAGTTTTAAATCAAATAAACATTGAGCAGCTCTCAGATGTGAACTGCAGACTAAAATACACAAAGATTATTGAAGAAAAAATGAAAGAGTTTGAGAACAGGAACCAAACCTTGGAGATTCTATGGCAAGCCTCGATGAAAACCTTGATTGATTCAGCCAGAGAGGCATGTGGTGAGGTTGTCTGCAAATATAGAAAAATCAGAACTCCATGGTGGACACAGGAAGTTAAGAGGCAGTGAAGGAAAAGAAGAAAGCATATCAAAAGTTCCTGGCAAATAAGTCAGCTTGTGCTCTTAGAGAATACAGAGACAAATGTAAGAAAGCTAAACAATGTGTAAAACTAGCTAAACAAAAGTCATGGGAGGACTTTGGCAAAAACATAGAAAATAAATATCAAGAAGGTGGCAAAATATTCTGGAGGTTGTTGAAGAAGCTTAGGAATGGAGGAAAGAGTGCTGTAAAAGGAGTTAGAGATGATAAAGGTTACATGAAAACAGGAGAAAAAGATATTCTTGAAGTATGGAGTAATTACTTCGAAAAATTGCTAAATGAAACAAGCAATGATAGCACAGTAGTAAAAAACACACAGCAACAGGCATACAGTCAGGAATACATATCCATACTTGAAGTAGAAAAAGCCATCAAAGGCTTGAAATGTGGAAAGGCAGCAGGAGTAGATGATATTCGACCAGAAATGCTGAAGTATGGTGGTATAAGAGTCTTACAGTGGCTGCACTGCATAGTTCAGAAAGCCTGGACAGAGGGACGAATTCCCGATGATTGGAGTAGAGCTCTCATAGTACCCATATATAAAAAGGGAAATAAAACTGAATGTGAGAATTACAGAGGTATTTCCCTACTGAGTGTTCCTGGCAAGATCTATGCAAGTATACTTGAGAAACGGTTGAGAAGAATTGTGGAAGAAAAGCTTGGTGAAGAACAAGCTGGATTCAGGCTAAATAGAGGCTGTCAGGATCAGATCTTCACTTAACGACAAATAGTTGAGAAATCATGGGAATATAACAGAGATCTGTATTTAAGTTTTATTGATCTGGAAAAGGCATATGACAAGGTGCCAAGACAGAAGCTATTCAATACGCTGCAGTTATATGGTGTCAATGGGGCATTATATCAAGCAATACTTAGTCTGTATTTGAGTTGTAATCAGCAGTTAGAATTGAAGGAAGTACAGGAAGATGGTTTAATGTTAAATCTGGTGTGAGACAAGGATGTACATTATCCCCTCTGTTATTCAACATCTATATGGATCACATTATGAAGGAAAGTGGTATTAAACATGATATCAGAATTGGAGATGTTAATGTCAGCTCTTTGCTTTATGCGGATGATGTTATACTTCTAAATAAATCCGCTACAAGTTTGCAAGAGTCCCTGACTAAATTGAATAACTGTTGTAATAGATATGGTATGAAGGCGAGCATTAAAAAGACAAAGACAATGAAAATAGGTAGAATTGTTGAAAATGTCAACTGTGTTGTGAATGGGGAACCTGTGGAACAAGCAAAACATTTCAGCTACTTAGGCACGATTTTTAGCGAAGATGGTAAACTAAACATGGAAATAGACAACAGAATCAACAAAGCTGGTATGGTAGGAAGTCAATTGAATAAATTCATATGGAATAAGAGAGAAATTAGAGGCGTGAACAGATGGCATCTATTGACATCTCAAAAATAATAAAGATTACACTTATAAGGACATAGCCACTCCATATTTTAAAGGAATAACATGTGAAAAAATAGACAAGGGTATATCTCCACTGTTATTATCTATATGGATCACATTACACATTATAAAGGTTAAAGTGGTGTTAAACCTCATATAGAAATTGGAGATGTTGATCTTAGCTCTTTACTTATGCAGGTGATGTTAAACTTATAAATAAATCTAGTACAAGCCTGCAGGGTTCCCTTACTAAATTGAATAACTGCTGTGATAAATTTGATATGAAAATCAACAATAAAAAAAGGCAGTGAGAATGTAATACTATTGTTTTTTTATGGTAAAATTTTCATTTTAAAATAAAATTTGCTGATGTTCCATTTTCAGAGATGGTAGTTTGTGTATAAATAATGATAATATCCTAAAAAAGTTTTTGACCAGTGATATGACATTTATGTACACTGAAAATGTGTTTATACTTCTTATGCTGAATGTAAAATACCAGATATTTGGAGTGCTTAAAAATAAGTTTCTATCAAGTGTAATGTGTGTGCAAACGCACATGACATATTGCATGCTGCTCTTTAATTTTTAGGATTTTGAATTTAAAACCTATCATGATAAAAAAATTAACACTGAAAGCATATTCAAATGTATATAAAGTATACAAAGGGAGTAATATTTATCTATGTAATAAATGTGCATGAAATAATTTTGTACCAAATGAGTTTAATTTAATGAAATTTTTTAGGACTTTTCAATCTACATTTTTCCCTACTCTCTAAGCATGCACTTTCATGCTTAAAGCATTATTTCTGTTTGCTCTTCTTTCATTATTTACTGGAAATGATTGCAAAATCATTTAGTCAGAATGAATACATGATGAAATTATAATGCCAGTATTAAACCACATAGAATAACTGTCGTAAAAAAAAAATGTTTATTCAAACACTCAACTAGTTTCATGAAAAAAAAAAAAAAAAACTTTCACATCAACAATCATCAGGAGACACAGCGAATAAAATAAAATAAAAAAAATGGAATGAATGCATGGGAAGAAGAAATAAATAAAATTAATTCATTTGCTTAGATGTACAATTATTTGTTGGATCTTTATACTCCATTCCCTTAGACAAAACTGCATTGTATTACCAGTAGAGAACTTTGTCTCTATTTTTATTATCTTTTTTAATACCACTATCACCAAAGTTCATAAAAAAGAGACAGGGAGAAAACCTTGTCCATTTCAGTAAATATTAATTACATTTAAATGTTTAGCTGCATTTTTGCAAGTCACAGGAATTTTACTCCCCTACTTTTATTAATTAAAAAAATTTTGATTTTTTTACCTGGTATGGAAAAAAACCTCCACACATGGAGGTTTTTCAAGCCACTTCAGGCCTCCAATAACCAGGGCAGTGGGCTCATACCATATGATGACTTATTTTTCAGGAAATTACAATGTATACTGAATATTAATTTTAATAACTTTAATACATCCGATATTTCAACAATGTTACATTGCTATCATCAGGGATCATAGAAACAATGATATGTGCATCCAGGCACTAACATTGGGAAAATGACGCAAAAGAAAGGCAACCAAAGTTGTGCATAAAGTTCTAAATGACACTCTTTACTGAGCTAAATTGGATGATCTTGGCCATTGGGCTAAAGATGAGTGCTTCCCAAATTCAGGGTAGTTTCTAGGAATAGCTGTGGAGTATTCGTAACTATTATTTTTCAGGAAATAACGAATACTGAATATTAATTATAATAATTAATACTTCTAATATTTCGGCACCATTACATTGCCATCATCAGGGATTACAGAACAATGATATGTACATACAGGCATTAACACTGGATAAATGAGGCTGAAGAAAGTCAACCAAAGTCAGGCCTAGAGTCCTAAATGGCACTGCCTAGTGCACTAAATTGGATAGTCTTGGCCATTGGGCTGAAGATCTAAGGATGAGTGCTTCCCAAATATTTCCTCCTGATATCTCAGCCCTGTTTCAGTTCACCATGCATCTGGCTTTCATTTCGCAAGGAAAATTCTACAAACAGATAGAGGACAGCTATGGGTTCTTCACTTCCCCTGGCCAACTTCTTTATGGAAACCCTTGAACTCTGTCCCACACAAATCCACTGTTTGGCTATGTTACATAAATGATGATGTGTTCTCCATTTAGACATGTTGCCTCGATATGCTCCACAATTTCTTAACACATCTAAACAATCAACAGCCCAGGATCCAGTTTACCTTAGAAAAGGAAAACAACAACGGTCTTCCCTTTCTGGACACTGATTACATGCCAGCATGATAGATCGATCCCTGGCATTCTCCATTTACGAAACGACTACACACACACTAGTAGATATTCACCAACAATATGGGATTATAAAACCCCTTAACAACATGGCAAAAGTAATCTGTTCTAACTAGTGAACTTGACCATATCCTCAACACTTTCTTACCCAATGGCTACAATCCCCACACCCCCTCAAAAAATATTAAAACTATAACTGCAACTTCTCCCTTCAGAGCAGAGATTATACAAAATCTATCACCATTCCATACATCCAGGCACATATGAAAAATTAACAGAAAGACAGCCTTACAACCACTTTCAGACCACAAAAAAAAAAAAAAAAAAAAACTTGCATCCCTTTCTGCTCCACCAAAGACCAGCCATGTTCCCTAAACCTACCGGATGTCTACCAGATCCCTTGGAATTGCAAAATGTTCTACTACGGCCAAACGGGCAGGAGAGCCAGTATCAGAATTTCAAAACACAATAACTGCATCCAGTTACACCAATACAGTCACTCAGGCGTTGCTGACCATGCTTTGGACCACAGGATATGCTGGAAGAAGGCCACTATTACATCACAGCAAGATTATTCCTTGAATCTGCCTCAGCCCTGAGAAACTTTCCAAACCACAACAAATTTGGGTGCATGAAACTGTCCCAAATTTGGAGAGCACTCATCCTCAGATCTTCAGTCCAATGGTCAAAGACCACCCAATTTAGCCCACAAAGATGTGTCATTTAGGATTCGCTCTAGTTGCCTTTCTTCAGCCTCATTTAGAACAATGATCACAGAACAATGATATGTATTTGGCAAAATTTGGCAATGTAACGTTGCCAAAATATTGGAATTATTAAAGTCATTATAATTAATATTCAGTATACAATGTAATTTCTGAAAAATAATATATATGTATACACACACACATTTTTTATATATATATTTATTCCACACAAAGGCAGAAGAGCCTATAGCATACAGATGCTGTGTAAAGGTGGGTCAAGAATACAGTTATGAATAAGCATGAATAGCCAACGTATAAATAAGCCTTTCCATCAAAATTATCATATGATGAAATTCATTTACCTAAAGATGATCATGCCTGTCCATGTCAGGATTTGATTCAACAGCTTGATTGTTGGAGAATGGATACACTTGCCATTCAGCCAACAAGGGCTGGTAAGCTGTTCATTGCACATCATACAGTATTCTTAGAGATTAGTTTGGCCAATTGGATTTTTCTGTTAATGCTGCTATATCGCTGGTGATCCTCTTTGTATAAACAGCCTGCCAGTCTTGTTAACATCCATAATTTTAATTCATTTCCTATAAAGGTGTCTTAGTAATAATCAAACAATACATACCACACTTAGCCTTAGCTTTCACTGAGAGAAATGAAAAGTCTTATTTAATGTGTTCGTGAATGTGGTGATGATTATTCTGCTACTTGGGAATTCATTTTAAGTAACAATGTCTGTATTAGATAGCACAGACAATGCTATATGATAGTGCATATTTGAATCATTAACCAGTATCACAGTTTGTGCTCGCTTAAACCAAAATATAAAATGATGGTACAACACGACAGAATTTCACTGTCTGGAGCGTCACACAGTTAAACAACGGGACCTGTTGTTTTTGCCAGGGAACCAGGGCAACACAGTGAAAAGTCAGCTACTGAAACAAATCCTAAAGCACCCCCCCCCCCCCAAAATCAACATCAAAGTTCAAGATCAGTACTATCAACATAAGAGGCCTGAATGACAAAGAAATGCAGCTAGCTGAGGAATTAGATAAGTACCAGATCGACATAACAGGGATGACTGAAACAAAAAAGACAGACTGGTGAGCTCTTTCTGAGCAATAAATACAAAATGTTATATTCAGGTAATGACAATCAAGGAAAAGGAGTAGTCATATTATTCAAAACCAAATATGAGGCTAATCGTCTTGAATGACAGGCAATATCAAATAGTAATGTGGGCAAATCTCAGAATGGGGAACTGGACAATGAGACTTATTTGTGCCTATAGTCCCACAGAAAGTTATACTAAGGTAGAGGTGGAGAAATTTTTTGAGGCTTTAGAGAAAGCAACTGACACAATGAAAAAGAAAAAGTTGGTCCTTGTTGGGGATCTAAATAACACAGTAGGAAATGATTGCTAGACATATAAAAATATTTTGGGAAAATTTGGAGAAAAGAGCAAAGCTAATAATAATGACAAATGTCTGTTGGATTTCTGCTCAAGACATGGACTGGTTATTACTAACACCATGTTCCAACATAAAAATGTGCACAAATTCACATGGAGAGACGAGGCTAAGAATAAGAAAAGTCTCATTGACCATGTTATTGTTGATAGTGATGTTTTCTTCCTGGTGCAGAAAACCAGAGTGTACAGAGGATTTGAAATTGGAAGCGATCACTATTTAGTCTTGAGCAGGATAAAATTGAATTTTGCATTGAAAAGAATAACATGTAAGAAAGTTTTAAAGCGAATAAAAGTTGAGCACCTCTCAGATGTGAACTGTAGACTGAAATACACAAAGATTATTGAAGAAAAATTGAAAGAGTTTGAGAACAGGAACCAAACCTTGAAGATTCAGTGGCAAGCCTTGATGAAAACCCTGATTGATTCAGCCAGAGGCATGTGGTGAGGTTGTCTGCAAGGATAGAAAAATCACAACTCCATGGTGGATACCTGGCAAATAAGTCAGCTTGTGCTCTTACAGAATACAGAGACATACATAAGAAAGCTAAACACTGTGTAAAACTAAATAAACAAAAGTCATGGGAAGATTTTGGTAAGAATGTAAAAAATAAATATCAAGGTGACAAGATATTCTGGAGGAAATATGTTGAATAAGCTCAAAAATGGAGGAAAGAGTGCTGAAAAGAATTAGAGATGATAAAGGTGACATAAAAACTGGAGAAAAAGATATTCTTGATGTATGGAGTAATTAGTTTGAAAAATTGCCAAATGAAACAAGCAGTGATGACAGGAAAGTGATAAAAAACACTCAGACATGCAATCAGGAATACATCCATACTTGAAGTAGAAAAAGCCATCAAAAGCCTGAAATGTGGAAAGACAGCAGGAGTAGATGATATTCGACCAGAAATTCTCAAGTATAAAAGGAAGTATAAAAGTGTTACAGTGGCTGCACTGTTCAGAAAGCCTGAACAGAAAGACAAATTCCAGATGACTGGAGTTGAGCTCTCATAGCATCCATATATAAAAAGGGAAATAAAACTGAATGCGAGAAATACAGCGGCATTTCTCTACTAAGTGTTCCTAGTAAGATTTATGCACGTATACTTGAAAAATGTTCGAGGATTGTGGAAAGGAAGCTTGTAAAGAATAAGCTGGATTCAGGCCAAATAGAGGCAGTCAGGATCAGATTTTCACTTTATGACAAATAGCTGAGAAATCATGGGAATAAAATAAAGATCTGTATTTAACGTTTCTGGAAAAGGCATATAACAAAGTGCCAAGAGAGAAGCTATTCAAAACCCTACAGTTGTATGGTGTCAATGGGGCATTATATCAAGCAATACTTAGTCTTTATTTGAGTTGCCAGTTAGAATTGAAGGAAATACAGGAAGATCATTTAATGTTAAACCTGGTGTCAGACAAGGATGTATATTATTCCATCTGTATTCATTATCTATATGGATCACATTATGAAGAAAGTGTTTTTTTTTACTAAATAGCTTAAGGAAATTACAACATATACTAGGATATACATTAAAATAAATTTTAATACACTTCCAATATTTCGGCAATGTCACGTTGCCATTTTCACAGGAACTTAAAAACAAGACAAGTGCATGCAAGCACGACAAACAGTAAATGAGGATGAAGCAGGAAGCTATTCTTTCTCCTAAAAGTCCTGATGGTGCCCCCTAGCAGGCAATGTTGGTATTCTTCGGCGATTGGACTGAAGGTTTTCTGATGTAGGTTTTCCAAATTTGGGTAAGTCTCATGCAACCAAATTTGTTGAGGTTTGGATTGTTTCTTAGGGCTGAGGCCAATTCCATGAAAAGCTTTTCGTATTTGAATTTACTTTCTTCCACCATATTCTATGGCGGGTATCCAGCGCATGGTCTGCAAGACCAAAGTGGCTGTACTGGTGAAACCGGATGTAGTCCTTGTGTTCTGAAATTCTGATATTAGCTGTCCTGCCTATTTGGCCAAAGTAGGACAGCTTACAGCTGCAAGGGACCTGGTATACATCAGGTAGGTCTAGGGGGGGGGGGTCTTTAGTAGAGCGGATAAGGGATGCCAATTTTTTTATATGGTCTGTAACAAGAAGTTGTCATGTTTTTTTAGGATTTTTGTAATCTTTTCCGAAGTGCCTCGGATATAGGGTATGGTGATTGTATTTAGAGTAATCCTTGTTGTGAAGGGGGGAGGGTTTGTGGTTTATTGGTTTCAATATTTTTTTGGATTTTTTTTTGGGGGGGGGGGGGTAGCCATTGGCTAAGAAAGTGTTCAGAATGTGGTTTAGTTCTGTGGTTAGGGCATTGTCATTTGAACTGATTAGTTTAGCCCTGTTGTGTAGTGTCTTAATGACACCATATCGTTGCGAGGAGGGGTGGTGGGATTGTTGGTGAATGTATCTGCCTGTATGGGTGGGTTTTCTATAGACTGAGAAAACCAAAGATCCATCAGGCTGCCGGGTGACTAGTGTGTCTAAGAAAGGAAGGCAGTTGTTTTTTTCTTCTTCCAGGGTGAATTTGATTCTGGAGTGTTGGTTATTTAAGTATGTTAGGAAGGAGAGGAGTGCATCAGAGCCATGTGGCCAAATAGCGAACACATCATCAACATAGCGAAGCCATATGGTTGGTTTTTGTAGGGCAGAGGCTAAGGCTTTTTCTCTTCAAAGGTCTCAATAAAGAAATTGGCCAAGGGTGGGGAGAGTGGTGAACCCATGGCTGTCCCCTCTATTTGTTTGTAGAATTTTCCCTGCCAAACGAAATAGCCTGAGTTCATTGTGAACTGAAATAGGGGTGTGATATCAGGATTAAATTTAGCTTGGATTAGCTCTAAGGATTCTTTGAGTGGGACATTTGGGAATAAGGAGAAGACATCAAAACTGACCATTACATCAGTGTGTTTTAGTGTAAGGTTTTTCTATGCTGGCTTTGAAGTGGGCTGAGTTTTTTTTTATGTGTGAAGGTGTGTTGCCAGTATAGTGTGCGAGAGCTTTGGCCAAATGTTTAGCTAGTTTGTGTGTGGGGGAATCAATGCCATCCACTATGGGACGTAATGGCACATTTTCATTATTTATTTTTGGGAGTCCATAAATATGGGGAGGGGGTATGGAGTTAAATGGTTTTAATTTGTTAGCGACTTCCACAGGCCAAGAAGAAAGCTTCTTAAGGAGCCTGTGGAGTTTTCTAATTTGTGAGTTGGTGGGATTGTACTCGATAGGGTGGTAAGTAGCCCAATCTAACAATAGAGCATTCAGCTTACCTGTGCAATCCTTTAGGTTAAGCAATACTGTGGCATTCCCTTTTATCCGCTTTGGTGATTATTACTTCCTTGTTTTTCTTTAGTTCTAGTAGAGCTCTAGTAGAACTGGTTATAAGCAACTGGTTTAGAAAGCTGGCTGCATTTGAAGCTGGTTACAGGTTAGACTGACATTTCTCAAATGCTGCCATGACTGATCTTATTCCTATTTTTTTGCCAGAATAAAAAACAGTGAATTTTTGGGATGTGTACAGTATTTATTTGCAAGCAAGTAAAGGTATTCTTTTAAATCGGTTCTCTGATATGTTAAACATTTCCTGGCCAAAGTTAACATCACTATTAAGTTCTGATGATGTGATCCAAAAAACATTAACTACCAATTTATATAATCATATCCCACATTTCCTAATTTAGCAGGAATATCGAATATTAAAATCCACTGTGTCCCATGTTAGAGAAATAACAGTGTAGGATATCTGCTATTTAGCAATATCAGATTATCATACTTTATTGTAATAAGAAATTTCTTTAGTAATGTTTTGTATAAAAGAATAGCTGCAAACTGTTTAATAGCAATAAGTAAAAAGGACTGATCTCAAATTTAGCTTAATTTCTGTAACTTAAATATAAAACAAAGAAAATATTGAAGTTTCCATTGATGTTTTCAAGAACTGTAGTTGTTTACACAACAAGTGAATATTTTGCTTTTGTCTCATGTTGTTAATGTTATTTGCAGTACCAGCTAGTGGTGTGTTTGCACAAAGTTTGTATTTCTGAAAAGGAAGTTGACAATGAAAAATAAAATAAAAATAGAACAGCTGTTGATTAGAATAGAATATGTTCTAAAAGATGGAATTTCAGAAATATAGTTTAAAATTTCTTTTTAAACTATATTTCTTTATAGTTTAGTGACTATAAAGCTTTAAATAAAAGTTGCCCACTTCCCCTCAATCTACCTGGTGTATACCAGGTCCCTTGCAGCTGTAAACTGTCTTATTTTGGCCAAAGAGGCAGGACAGCGAATATCAGAATTTCGGAACACAAGGACTACATCCGGTTTCACAAGTACAGCCACTCTGGTCTTGCAGACCAAGCTCTGGATACATTCCACAGAATATGGTGGAAGAAAGCTACAGTAATACAACGTAGCAAATAAATTTGGAAGACTATTCATGAAATCATTCTCAGCACTAAGAAACTCTCCTAACCTCAACAAATTTGGCTGTATGAGACTGCCCCAAATTTGGGAGGCTTACATCAGCAGACCTTCAGCCCAATGGCAAAGAACACCTACTCAGCCTGCTAGGGGGCACCATCAGGACTTTTAGGAGAACAATAGTTTCATCACTTCATTCTCAGTTACTGTGTTGTAGTGACTACATGCACGTGCTTTTTTGTAAGTTCCTTTTGCAGATGGCAACGTGATATTGCCGAAATATCGGAAATATTTATTAAAGTGTAATTTAATTTATATTCTTATTTACGTTATCAATTCCTTAATTGATTTAGTAATTTAGTATATGTTATTTCCTGAAAAATAATAGAACTGTGTGTTTAACTTGTGAATCATAATGTTCCCAAAAATTGCTTTCTTCCCTGCAAAATAGTTATAGTGCTCTGCTTATAGTAAGATAATTACATTTTCATAAAGCCTATGCTAAATCACTTAGCTTTATAGTTGGTTTATTGTTAATGTAGTATCTCTTATTAAAAATATATTAATGGAAATAAAGCTTGGGAAATAATAAAAAAGTATGCTCATCTAAAGATGAAACCTTTGGTTCATGTGATTATTCATAGATAAGATGCATAATTTAAATAAATTAAAGGTATAAATGTACAATTAAAATAATTATAAAAATTACACTCCAGAACTTAAATTTTACATTAACTTAATCTCACCTATTTGAAATCTTCATAGTGAACTAGATACAATATATCCTTGGTTTAACAGACTAATTGGAGAAAGAATATCCATAAAATCTAAAAAGTCCACTTAAAAAAAAAAAACAAAATGGTCATCATCAAATTCCTGCCACGTACCCTCAAGGGGTGTACAGGATATGATAGTACTACATAAAAAATTTACATCATTACTAACTTCCTATCTACAATTTTCCTACAGATCAGTCTGTTACTTGTCAAGACTCTAATATTATCAGATCTTATATTTCTGTCGTCTAAGGCACTTTGTACCCTATCAAACCACCTCTGGGTCGTTTTCCTGCCAACCTGGCAGAGAACACTTGTTTTGCCAATCTTTCCATGTCCATTCTGTTTAAATGACCATACCACCTCAGATTAGCTCTGCTAATGCATTCCTGGATGCTGACAATGTCAAGTTCTTTCCTAATATCCTCATTTTTAATATGATATTGCCATTGATGCCATCTGTTCACGCCTCTAATTTTTCTCAGGACTCTCATATCTGCAGTCTCTAGTCTTTGGTCAAGTGTTTACTTCTGACCCAGCTCTCAGATCCATAAGTTAAAACTGGTTTGAATACTGTCTTGCATACAGCTAATTTAGTGTTCCGACTAATTTCTCTCCTATTCCATATGAATTTATTCAATTGACTTCCTACTATACCAGCTTTATTGATTCTGTCATTCATTTCCATATTTAACTTACCATCTTCACTAAAAATCGTGCCAAGTAGGTGAAATGTTTTACTTGTTCCACAGGTTCTCCGTTCACAATGCAGTTTACATTTTCAATGTTTCTACCTATTTTTATTGTCTTTGTCTTTTTATTGCTGACCTACATACCATATTTATTACAACGGTTATTCAATTTAGTTAAGGAATCTTACAGACTCGTAGTGGATTTATTGATAAGTATAACATCGTCCACATAAAGCAAAGAGCTAACATTAACATCTCCAATTTTGATATCATGTTTAATACCACTTTCCTTCATAATGTGATCCATATAGATAATGAATAATAGAGGGGATAATGAACATCCTTGTCTCACACCAGATTTAACATTAAACCATCTTCCTGTACTTCCTTCAATTCTAACTGCTGATTACAACTCAAATAAAGACTAAGTACTGCTTTATATAATGCCTCATCAACACCATATAACTGTAACATACTGAATAGCTTCTCTCTTGGCATCTTATCATATGCCTTTTCCAGATCAACAAAACTCAAATAGAGATCTTTGTTATATTCCCATAATTTCTCCACTATTTGTCGTAAAGTGAAGATCTGATCCTGACAGCCTCTATTTGGCCGGAATCCAGCTTGTTCTTCTACAATTCTTCTCAACCGTTTCTCAAGTATACTTGCGTATATCTTACCAGGAACACTCAGTAGGGAAATACCTCTATAATTCCCATATTCAGTTTTATTTCCCTTTTTATACATGGGTACTATTAGAGCTCTACTCCAATCATCGGGAATTCGTCCCTCTGTCCAGGCTTTCTGAACTATGCAGTGCAGCCACTGTATGACTCTTATACCACCATACTTCAGCATTTCTGGTCGAATATCATCTACTCCTGCTGCCTTTCCACATTTTAAGCCTTTGATGGCTTTTTCTACTTCAAGTATGGATATGTATTCCTGACTGTATGCCTGTTGAGTGTTTCTCACCACTGTGCTATCACTGCTTGTTTCATATAGCAATTTCTTGAACACTTCAAGGATATCTTTTTCTCCCGTTTTTCATGTCACCTTTATCATCTCTAACTCCTTTTATAGTACTCTTTTCTCCATTTCTAAGCTTCTTCAATAACCTCCAAAATATTTTGCCACCTTCTTGATATTCATTTTCTATGTTCTTGCCAAAGTCCTCCCATGACTTTTGTTTGGATAGTTTTACACATTGTTTAGCTTTCTTACATTTGTCTCTGTATTCTCTAAGAGCACAAGCTGACTTATTTGACAGGAACTTTTGATATGCTTTCTTCTTTTCCTTCACTGCCTCTTTAACTTCCTGTGTCCACCATGGAGTTCTGATTTTTCTATATTTGCAGACAACCTCACCACATGCCTCTCTGGTTGAATCAATCAAGGTTTTTTCCAAGGCTTCCCACTAAATCTCTAAAATGGTTCCTGTTCTCAAACTCTTTCATTTTTTCTTCAATAATCTTTGTGTATTTTAGTCTACAGTTCACATCTGAGAGCTGATCAACTTTTATTTGCTTTAAAACTTTCTTACATGTTCTTCTTTTCAATATGAAATTCAATTTTATCCTGCTCAAGACTAAATAGTGATCACTTCCAATTTCAAATCCTCTGTACACTCTGGTGTCCTGCACCAGGGAGAAAACATCACTATCAACAATAACATAGTCAATGAGACTTTTCTTATTCCTTGCCTCTTCTTTCCTGTGAATTTGTGCACATTTTTATGTTGAACATGATATTAATAATAACCAGTCCATGACCTGAGCAGAAATCCAACAGGTATTTGTCATTATTATTGGGCTTTGCTCTTTTCTCCAAATTTTCGCAATATATTTTTGTATGTCTGACAATCATTTCCTAGTCTATTTAGATTCCCAAACAAATTATAAAATGATGGTACATAAAATGGTGTCTATATGCAACTAAATGTCCATTAAGTAATAAATTACATAGTTTGAAACAGCACAACCCTTGTTTATGTACAAAACAAATTCCACTATAATAAATACATTTTTTTATTGCACAATATTTACTAATTATAAATTAATCACACTGCTTTTAACTGATTTCAGATTTGCATGAAGATCTGAAAGTTTGCTTCTTCACATCATATTCTCTACACGTGCAATGGATTTGTGAAGAATATGGTTTCAGTTTATTTTACCAATGAATTTTAATTTGTTTTACATTCAAATATGGTCACATTTTGATATACGCTTATCGAAATGAGTATAACATAAATTTCCAACAGCAATTGATATCTAAGTTGAAAAAATTGGAATGAGTCTAATCACGAGTATCATTAGCCACGTTACAATGCGTCTCTCCATTGTTGTGTAAACTCTGTATGTGATTGCTGGCATAGGTTTTTAATGTTACATGTGTTAATGACTTTCAGATCTCGTGAAGGATCATTCCTTGATTTCTATTTAGTGTACCTTTTTGAGTAAATGACCTCAGAGGTCCCCTTGAACAATCTGTTGAAGTAAACCACAGTGCTCCCACCACCTCATTCAAGTGGATAAACCATGCTTGTCTTTACATCAGAATTTCCAGCTTATATTGTCCTTAACAGATTGCAGGTTTTTAGCAACCTTTCATGGAAATAACAAAGCAAAACAGTCATTTAGTTCTAAAGTAAAAGTATCCACAGAAAATCTAGTTGTTTGAAAACCAGGCCTTTAGCTACTACTCACCATTCACTTACTGATAAATCACAGTATTTATAACAAACAAGTAAAAACAGACTTTTAGAAATGCAAAAAATACCGCCTAAACAACAACAAGCATTTTAAGGTGTTTTAAATGTATATTTTAAATATACCTTGATTGTTTGTCCGGACAGATTTGAAATAAGAATCTTCAGGCGGTGAGGTAAAGGGAGTTTCTGTACACTGTTTTCTTCCATGCATTGGTATATGGCAAGGCGAGAAAGAAGCTGAAGAGATGCAATCCTACGAGTAACCCAGCCAACATGTATAACACAACCAGTTGCTATAAATAATCTTTTATCATTATGGCCCCATGTCAAAGCTGTTACTGGACTCTGTAATGAAATTCACTCAACATAAATAATAAAAATTAAAATTTTGCAAACTAAACAAGATTAAAATTTTGAAAGAATAGAACTACATTGAGGATTCCTAAAATTCAGGCACTGAAAATACTAAAATACAATTCCTCTATCATCAAATTCTGATATGCACTGTCAAGAGATGTGCAGGATACTATGATAGCACTATATCAAAAGCTTACATTATTGCTAACTTCCTATTGTCAATATTCTTCCAAAGTAGTCTATCAGGACTCCAATATGGACACATCTGACAATTCAATCTTCTAAGTAATTCTTACTGAATCAATTCATCTAAGATCTTAGTGTTCCTTTAGCCCTGCTATTAAGCACTTGATATAAGCAGAACAACAAACATTTGTTTGCATCCCGAGAGACAAAAGCTAGGGTGCAAAGGATGGTTGTCTTTCTTGGGTATACTCAGGACCGGCCTTCACTATAAAGGGGGCCCAGGTGCAAGAAACCTTTTGGGGCCCTAAAATATTTTTCAAAGGTTAAAATTAAAGGATTCGAAATAAACATATTGTAAAACCTCTTGCCTGCAAATGTTTTGGCAGAGGAAAACAAAAAAAAAAACACATTCGAAATACAATACGTTTCTGCAAATGTGTACCTACTGTGCCGACTCGATCGTGGAGCCCGGGTGCATTGCACCCCCGAGATGGCTGACCCTGGGTATACTCATCTTACAAATGACATGAATGTGGTAGAAATGTCAGTTTTTTTTTTTTTTTTTTTAAATATCAGATAGTGATATTTATGAAAAGAACCTTGAAATGAAAAGAACCTTGCTTCTGTTGCAATGAAATTATTGTTTGTCCTGGTCTAAGTTCTGGGTTAGGATAAACAACACGTTTGCAGCAAAAATGTATGCAAACATATTTTTGTAGCAAAAATCTGACTGTATTTACAGCCACATAGTTTGCAAGATATCAATGGAAGTTACAACTGTCTATGAACTTCATATTGCAAAAATGAAAAAAAGATGGTTGAGTTAACTTTGACAGCAAATAGTCACATTTAACATAGAACCTTGTGGTACTCCCTTGTAGAAGGGTGAAGAGAAATTGATCCAATATGGACTTGGAAGATTTATAGTTTTTAATAAAAAGACAAAAGTTTCCTCTGAGACTAAAGCTGGGTAGATCTTTCAATATGCCAAAACCTCAAAACACTCTTTCCATGTCAAAAAAAATCAATATTTTCTTTGACACGGTTGTGTTGTTTCTTTCAATGCTTTTGTTTAAAAAAAAAATCGTCCTCAGGAAACCATAAAAAATTACAGTTAACCATTTTTTTTTTTTTTTTTGCAAGATCATGATGATGATATGGCTGGTCAGAGCAACTAGAGATAATTTGTTGGATCCTTACTTTCTGGGTATGGAAATAAACTAATAACTGCCTTATGCTACTTATGATACTGGAAATTCATTCTCACAGAAACTTCCACCAAATAAGTATATCTATTGATCCATGGAGAACAGTGAGAGATGTTCACCTGTTAAATAATGTTAATTATTTATTAAAATAGAGAGCCAAAAGGCTTCACTTTGGCAATGCAAAATTATTCAAATTAAGTGGATATTGAATCTAACATTATTTCAAAGCCGAATAGAGAAACTACAACAGTTTCATGCCGAATATAGAATCTGATATGAGCCCATTGTCTCACTTACTGGAGCACTAAATTGGCTTGAAAAAAAGTTCAATGTTTGGTCTCTAGAGCAAGGTATCTGGATTATAGACATAGAATGTAATTATCTCCTTCAGGGAATCCAATGAAGGAAGGCCTGTTTTTATCCAAATACTGATATTTCTTTGAATATATTAATTGGAGACACTAACAAGATTTAGTAGTAGCCCATTCCATAAGCCCTTTGGTTTGTAGAACAGGTTTATGGCTTGTGGTTTCATAGCAGAAAAAAATGAAACTAAAAAGAGGAGTTCAGACATGGAGAAGGCAATACATCTGAGGCTATCTGGTGTGAGATACAAGCCAAGAGGAAAAAATATATTGCTTTTGGCCAAGTAGTGCAAAGGAAGCTACTGGACAGCATGTATCAGCATGAATGCAAGGTAAGTATTATGAATGGGAACTTCAACTATGGGGACACAGATTGGAAGAAGGCATACAGGGAAAGAACTGAGTTTTTACAGCTAATAAGAGATAATTAGCTGAGAGAGAGGGGGGGGGACAGCATGTGATGGAAGATACTCAGGATTTGAAAGTGCTCAATATGATGACAAAATCAGAGGATTTGATTCTGAGCAGATGATTATGACAAACTTAGGCAATAGCTTTAAGCGGTGCCATGTAATAAGAATCTGCTAGGGGAAAGATTACCAGTGCACAGGAAATGGTTAAGGGGTGTCTGAAGACAGCATCAGAAGTATACCCAGGATTAGTAAGATAAATCTGATAAGAGTTAAATAGATGAGAAGCATTAATAATAAGAAGTAAAAAGTAATGTTATGAAGGATATGTGAGGAGAATTGTGATCAGAGAGTTCATTATCCACATAAAGGGTAACCAGTATGTTAAGGAAGAAAAATCAGATTTTAGAGGAAATCAGTCAAGCAGGTCACAGGAAATTCCTAAGTTCTTTCACTAAATGGTGAGTAAAAGAAAGAACTATGGAAGAATACTTCAATGAATGCTGATGGGGAGAGCTGAATTTCTGAATTATCACTTTGTAAGTATGCAATTCAGACAGAGATACTGTAATGCCATATGTGACAAGGACTGGTGTGAGAAGAGAGATGAATTGGAAGAGGAGTTTGGAATATTCCAAAATCTTAACATGAATAGAGTCATGGGATTAGTTGAATATCAGCTGAAATATTACAAGAATGTGCATTTGAAGTGGTAAATGCCTCTGATATGGCTGCTTAAGTCTCAATGCTGGTAAATTGCCAAAAGAATGGAAAGAGGACAAGAGTTCAGTTGCATAAAGGAGGACACAAGACAGAGGAAACAAATCACAGAACAGTTCAGTATCTCAAGAATGGTATCTCAAAAGTTAATGTACTGGAAAAGCTTATCAAAGGCAGAAGAAGAATTCATGAATGGCTTGATAAGAATGTCATAATACTCTGAATCCTCTTTGCTGTGCATAACAACAATTACAAACAGTTACTTCATGGTTTATTCAGTTTAAACAAATTCCAAGTGTTTTAAATTACCAATATAGAGAAAGAGATAGAGATCACAAACACCTGTGGAGACTATAGAGGACATCGAAGTATCCTTTGTGTGTGTGTGCGTGCGTGCGTATGCTCTCCAAAAAACCATCAGATGAAGACCTTGCAGAGGCCAGGTTACTAAATGCTATGATTTTGAATCAATAGAATGGAAGGTTGACTAACAACCTGGCCTCTGCAAAGTCTTGATCCAATACTATGATTAGATGATATTAAAACCATGTCTATGATGAGAAACTATCATTTAAGAAATTATGAATAAATAATCTATGCAGCAGTAGTAGTAACAATCGCACTAGACATGATTCTGGAATAAAGTAGGAAGTACCACTTCCTCCCTTATTCCAGATGAATACATTTAAATGTAAGTAATTTGAATTCAATCTAATCTACAATCAAGTAGACTTTCCTATAAAAAATTTTTAAAGACCAAAGGAATAGCTTGTTACAGTGAATATTCTTGAGAAATGGATGGATTTTATAGGATTTTGGACCTATATTAGTTAATGATTGTAAAACTATACATAGCAGACTACTGTGGTATGTTTAAAGATATGCACTGATAATACGCTAAAGATAAAGCAATTCAAATACAACAAATATAAAAATTCTCTTAATTACATACTTGAATATAAGGTACTGGAACAATAAGACGCAAATTTCCTGTTTCAGTATAAAAATGTATGCGATTAACATAGATTCCATTTTCTGATGATGGGGTGATTCCAGCAACAGCTAATAATTCTCCACTATTAGACCACTCAATCTTCATCTCTAAACATTTAGAAAAAAATAATTAACACATCAGCTTATGAAACTAAAGCTATAAAAAAAAAACAATCTGCACGGTCAGATCATAAACTTTATTCATTGACTTGCTGTTTAGTCTCTAAGCATGTCAATGAATAAAGTACTCAAGTGAACTCTATATTCAGATATTATTATTATTATTATTATTCAGGCCTCCAAGGAGTCAAAAGACTCATCGAGGGAGGTCCTTCCTAAGACAAAGTCTGTCAAGACTCACTGAGGGGAGGTCCCCCCCTGAGAAACACAAAGTCTATCATACCACTCTTTAAACTCACTGACCGTTCTCGCTCCCACCACTCCATCAGGCAATGCATTCCATGGCTCAACCACCCTCCACACAAAGAAACCACTCCTTACCCACTTGCTCACAGTTTCCTTTCGTAACTTCCAGGGATGGCCTCTTGTCATCACTCCTTCCCGCTGATCAACCAAGCGAAAGAACTCCCCAGTGTCAACCCTGTAACCACCTCTCAACAGTTTAAAAGTCTCAATCATATCACCTCTCCTTCTTCTATCCACCAAACTCTGCAGTCCACATTCTCTCAGCCGATCCTCATAACTATCCTTGTACAGTCCTGAAACCATCTTTGTCATCCGTCTTTGTATCCTTTCCACAGTTAATTTATCCCCTTCAAATCCTGGGGACCAAATCTGAGAACAATAGTCCAAGTGTGGTCTGATCAGAGACTTATACAACGGAATGATAACCCTCTTATCTCTGCAGGTCAGTGTCCTTCTCATAATAGCAGCAATCCTCTGTGTTACCTTCACCACCTTTGCAATATGTTCCCTAAACTTCAGGTTTCTATCAATCATCAACCCCAGATCTCTTGTTTCCCCTACTTCCTCCAGTATAACTCCTCCCATAGAGTATGCAGCATCCCATCGATGTTTCCCAAACCTCAAGACCTTACATTTTGCTGCATTAAACTGACAGCCCCATTCATTTGCCCATCTATCTAGCTTATTTAAATCCTCTTGCATGGCTACCACATCTGCACTATTACTAATAATCCTTCCCAGCTTCGCATCATCTGCAAACAACTGAATATCCCCCTGCAATCCACTGGCTATGTCATTGATATAAAGGTTAAACAATATAGGTCCTAGTACTGAGCCCTGTGGGACCCCACTTGTAACCCTCTGCCACCTGGAAACTGCTCCACCATACACAACTCTCTGATACCTATCAGACAGCCAATCCTGAATCCAGTTGACCAATCTGACATCCAGACCCATGTGCTGCAACTTAAATATCAGCTTATCATGTGGCACCCTGTCAAATGCCTTCGCCAAGTCTAAGAAAATTGCAGTATATGCCTTTCCCTCATCTAATGTTCTTGTAACTTTATTATAAAAGGCTAGCATATTGCTAAAACAAGAGCGTCCTTTCACAAATCCATGTTGATTCTCACAGATAACATTACCCTCATCTGCCCAATGCTGTACACGGTCCCTCACTACTTTCTTCAAGATCTTAACAACTACTGATGACACACAGACTGGCCTATAATTAGACACTTCCAGTCTGTTACCACCCTTATGCAATGGCACTATCTTACCTTCCATCCATTCCCTGGGCACCTTTGCCAAAGCCAGACTTTCATTGAAAAGCCACATTAAAGGTACTGTCAATTCCCTAGCATATTCTCTCAAAACTCGTGGCGAAATACCATCCAGTCCCACAGCTTTACTGACATCCAGAGTACTCAGTATCTGAAACACACTCTCCTCCTGTACCTCCAGACCTCGTACCAGTCCTATCCCTCTAGCATTAAAACTGACTCCTCTAGGATGAAATACTCCAATAAAGTGTTCATTGAACAATTCCACTATGTCCTCTGCATCAGTCACTCTATTCCCATTTTTATCCCACAATATCATTCTTCCACAGTCATTTCTCCTCCTACTGGCCACATAGCTAAAAAATTCCCTAGGATTTTCTTTGGATCTCAGGGCCAATCTCCTCTCATATTCCAGTTTCGCTTTCCTTACCACACTAGTCACTCTTCTGGCCTGTGTCTTATATTCCTCATGCATCTCTTCACCTATCTCCTTATATCTCTTCCATAGCCTCTTTTTCGCATGCAATTCCTGTTTAATATTGTTTGTCATCCACTTTACTCCAAATTGCGTCCTCTTCTTCACTCGTGGTACACAACTTACCATTGCTGATAACAAATATTCTTTCACAATTTCCCACGCACTGGTGATATCCCGGCCTTCCAATTCCTCCCTCCATGAAACTTCCCGAAGTTGACGTCTAAGACTATTATAATCACCTGCCTTATAATTCCACATAAGTTCCCGTCTCTTTGATACTCCTGAATGTCTATTCATTTTCCAAGTCAACACCATATGGTCACTCTCTCCAACTGGTGGGAGAGATGTCAACTCAGTTATTATCAACTCTTCTGATGCTATAACCAAATCCAAAATTTTTGAACCTCTTGTTCCCTCTGTTACATGTTGCCTAAGACATTTGTCCCTCAAGAATTCTAGAAATTCCATTCCCCTATTGCTACATGCATCTTCCTCTCTCCAATTTATACTACTGAAGTTAAAATCTCCCATAACAATCATTCTTCTTGCACTTGCCAAACTTAGCTGTCTAAACATCTCCTGGTCCCCATCCTCTGTGCTCCTGGGTCTGTAGCAACACCCCACTAAATATCCTGTCTTGCCTACCTCTACCTCACACCATACGCTCTCAAAATCATTTGTCTCACTTCCTTCCAAATTCTCCACTCTTAGAGGACATAGGTCATCACTTATCATAAGCAGTACCCCACCACCACGCTTTCCCCTCCTATCCTGACGAAAAATGCTATACCCAGCGACTTCTATTCCTGTTGTTATATCCCCTTCTGTCAACCACGTCTCAGTGATCGCAATAATATTAGATCCATACAGGAAATCCACTATTTTACTATAATAGTCATTAATACATACTCTGTATTTTTATTCCGTATACTTGTCAATATCCTCATACAATTCCCAACAGATGACTTGTTCTTCACTACAGACCAGCTTATGAAGAATTAACTGCTTGGAAAATTGGAGAGGGAAAAAAAATCTATTTGATAGGATTTTTGTAAATTTATAGTTCCTCTATCTGTACTTGTAGCATTTTTTTTAATGATATTCCACAAACAAATGGATGCTCAACTTACAATACATTATAGTGAGAGTGGAAGGAAAACTGAAGAGGAAAAAAAAGGACATTTACAGATCTGCAGATCAGATTGCATGCAAAAAAATGCAAATTAAAGGAGGAGAATTGAACAAAACACATGAAAATGATCTGTACATCTGAAATCTAAGTGTGAAGGGATAGTGATTTATCATTACAAGTGACATAACAGATTTAGAGACGATTGTAAAAATTATCAATGTCAATTCTGATAAATGACCATGAAAGATCTGTAGAAAAATGTACGTGGCAAAGATGGACCAGTGATCAACCTAACTGTTCACTTCTGTACACTCAGTATTTTAAAAAAAGTCAGTAATATCATCCTAAATATGAAAAAAAAAAAAAAAAAGTATCCAATAGTTGGAAAAATTTGTAGAGAATTAATAGTTGTTGGAGGTAAAGTAATAATTGGAACAAAGAAAAATCCCATTTCTTGGACGCTGAGAAACTTTTTAAAGAAATGTCACTTCCACACACACACTTAGTATCCTGGCTGCAAAGTATATCAGCGCTGTATGTGAATATATGTAAGAGGTTATGGAGAAAGTTGAAATCTGCTCATGTGTTCATTGAACAGTTGGGCATTGCAGTCTTCAAGAAAGTGTGAGAAAGGCTGCACCAAAGAATAAAAGTGGAATGAATGAGAAGTTGATTTAATAAGTCTGAATCTGAACTGTGTATGGATGTTAACAGTTACTTCTAGTATAAAAATCTCATATAAATGCTTTGCTTATTATGTTCATTTTTTTTTTTACAGCTTTATATATGCTTAATGAAAATTTTATTTAATGAGGAATACGCTTTGTTATATGATAAAGCAATCTAAATATATATACAGTATATATGTGTGTTAGCATTCAATAATACATTATATGTTTAGTATTACTGGAGTTGTCATGTGGTTTGGTAACAATATAAAAGAAACTTAAATGTAGTTAAAAGTAGTAAACTTGCTTACCGTATGTTATAATCCTTAAGGAGTTATGTGAAAATAACACTGTATTATATTATTGTATGTTTGTTTACAATGGTGTTTGTATGTCACTATTACTATACAATGCACGAGAACTGGTAATAGCAGCCATTTTGTCACTTGAGTTTCACTTTGAATCTCAGTAATGGACATGCATGTTAGTCATTTTTTTTTTTGAATGGCTGTCAATAGGTAACAGGACGCCAGCCAACAAAGAGTAAGTAAACAAGGAAGGAGAGCTGGAAAGGTCTAACAAACCACTGAGTTAATTTCTCTAATCTCAGAAAAGATTTTATGCATCTTTAATTACTCTCTTCAAGGAACAATTGGGAAGTTAACGATTGAAAGATGGTATAAGGTATCAAGCCTAAATTGGCGAGTATTTTGTGCTTCATGAAAAGCAAGTGATATATGTTCCAGGAGCAATATGGAATCTGCAGTACAGTTCTTTTTATTAGAAATGCAGTTGGAACTACTCAATTAAATGACTTTTGACTGAGTTATTCTTCATGCCTAATTCAGAAAATGAACTTTAGATGCATTAAAGAAACTTTGTTAAGAAAACTAGAAGACAATATTCAAGTATATTGGTCAAGCGAGATCTTCAACTATTGTATTTAAGGAATTTAAGAGATAAGATAGACTGAATGAGTGAGTAAAAAAAAAAAAAAATAAGGGAAGATATATAGAACAGTGATAAAATAGATGTTGCAAATGAAATTTCCTTATGGTCAAGTGAAACTGCAAACTCTCAACTGAATGCTATGTTCAGTTTGTTGTGTCAAGTGTTTAATGTTATCTTTCAGATGAAAAAATGATTGAGCTTATAATGAGTAATTCTTAGAATGGCGATGTAATTATTTGTATGTATTAAAAAGTTAGAAATTAATTTAGTACTTGAGTTTTATGAAGAATGTCAGATCTCCTTAGAGAGAGGTGTAGTGAAGTACTAAGAACATGTATCTGTTTATATATATGTTTACAGTAAATATTTTAATTTTTTTTTTTATATACCAGAACTTCATTCTTTGAATATATACATGCTGATCCTTGAAGTTCAATGCACCATTACAGATACAAATCTGAAACATTCTAACCAACTAAATAAAAACTATATAATTATATTGGTATCTATACTGCACGACTGACTTTTATAGGCTGGATATAAGAGGGAAATAACATACTTGGGGCAAATCAAGTGCAATCTTTCAAAATATAACACTATGACTGCATGAACATGAGTAAGTGGAGAAATGATGTGAAAGTACCTAAAGAAAAGGCGAAATTATATCTATGAAAGTAATCAGAGTGAATCTGTGAGAACGAGGTTGTCAATTAAGCAGACTGCCCTTTTCGAGATAAAAAATATCCCTGAGAATGTTTGATAAGTGCACTACCCCATATATATGAACAGTGTTCTTAGGCTGGGTGAATTTGGTATTTATAGTTTTAGTTGTAAGTAGTGATTACAACTTACAAATTTATCCTGCTATAAGTAGAAAAGGACTTTTTTTTTGAGACTAAAGAAATTATTACTGTGGTATGTTTTTGTCAGGAAAGACTAGAGAAGCCAGTTAGTGAGGTTCTCCATCAATATTAAAAAAAAGTGATGGTAGAGCAACTGGATGAGGTTTTGGGAGTCATTTTTATCAGTCCTTTATTTTGCAATGGGTTGAATTTCAAATATTATTAAGAGAGACCTCTACATAGTCATGGACTTCTTAAGGGAGGCCACATACTACCTGCACCAGTTGTCATATCCGTTCTTGAATTCATTCACAATACTTGCAAACACAACATCCAATGACAATCCATTCGAATCACACACCACAATGAAAGAAAAAATCTAGCTTTCACCCCTTTCTTGATGGCATTCATTCTCAACTTCCAAGGATACCCTCTTATCCTTTTCCCACTTTCCATAAAACAAAATTCCATATATTGGTATCCTGTTACCCTTTCGAAAGTTTCAATCATATCACTCCTCAGTCTCCATTCATTCAACACTGCATTAGAACTGTCAGGGAAACCAGAAGACCAGACCAGAACTGCATGCAAGAGTCCAAGTGAGGTTTGTAAAGAGGCAAAATGACTTCCTTATCTTTACATATCAAGGTTCATTTCAGCATTGCCATTATTCTCTTATTCTCTGAGTTGCATTTACAATTTTTTCTATATGACCCTTGAACTTCAACTTTGTCTACTAAAACTCCAAGATCCTAAGCCTCAGTTTCTTCAAGCATGATCCCACCAATATAATATGACATTGGATATCTAATCACACCAAAATTATAACGCAAAATGATAGCCATTTCCTGCCTATTCAAATAATTCTGCAAGTAGTGCATATCAGCAGCAATCTTGATTACCTTACCTATCTTTGCATCATCAGCAAATAGCTGTATGTCACCTGTCAAATCCTTTCCAATGGCATTAATGTATACATTGAATAACAATGGACCAAGGACTGATCCTTGTGGTACATCACTGGCCACCTTAAATCTTGCAGACTCACATCCCCCCATAAACCACTTTTTGATATCTGTCATGTCAACTATTCTCTTAGCTATGCCAATATTTTATAATCCAATCCTATATTCTCCATTTTATGCAATAGTTTTCCATGCCATATTCTGTCAAAAGCCTTAGCAAAATCCAAAAGTATAAGTGTGTATTTATTCTCATTGTCTAACTCAATGGTAACATTATTATAGAATGTGAGCAATTTGACCCAGACATGAAGTTCATTGCAAAGTAGAGAGTCTCAGTCAATCCATTCCTAAATTTTTTCCAAAATCTTCGACACTATTCCAGAGATACTGATGGTTGATAGTTGAATACAACAGTCTTTGCACTACCTTTGACATATTATACTGATATTATATTCAAGAGCATTATATTCAAAAATATTTTCTCAGGGAAAGAAATTTATCCTGCACAGATATTAGGACCAAAGACAGAAAAATCAAAAGAAAAACCAGAAGAAAGGAGTTAATTTTTTTGAAAGATAAAAAAAGTGGAATGAGTTTTATTAACTTTAGTGTGGCTTTCAGAATTGCACTAAATAATTTGGAGATAAGTATTTAAGGTTCTTTTATTTTGGAATTATGTTCCTTTGTGTAGTTCAACACCTGTCAAATGAGGAAGAGGAATGCAATGTACTGTAATAAGCAAAACTAAGTGCAGTAGGCCTCCTGTATCTGCAGTTCAAAAAAAGCTCACGAAACAGGCAAGCCCCATGCCGGTTGAAACATGCATACTGAAAACTTGTCGAAACATGCTTGTTTTGCTAGGTGGTTGGACTTAAATGTGTGTTTGTTCGTGTTTAGTTTTACTCAAATTGTTGAAGAAAGCAGTCAATTGTCTGTCATTGCAATTAAAAATTGCATTTAAATTCAAGCAAATAAATTGTGAAAAATTTAAAAATGGCTTCAAAACTGAAGAAAAGAAGTGCTCAGTATTAGTAAAAAATCAAGGATTATCAATATGATTGAAGCAGGAAAAAAAGTCAACTGCAATTGTTGCCAAGATCTATAATAAAAACGAATCTTCGATATGTGAAGTGTTGAAGAACAAAGAAAAAATTCGTGCCAGTCTTTCCATTGCGCCCAAAGCTGCAAAAGTTATAGGTACAGTGCATGATAAGGTGCTATTCAAGGTAGAGAAAGCTTTGAATTTGTGGGTGGAAGACATGACAAGAAAAAGGATTGCTACTGACGGTAACACGTTACGACAAAAAGCATTGATCCTATATAAAGACATCCGGCCACAAGACGAAACAGAAGAGAAAGAAAAGTCATTTACAGCAAGCAAGGGCTGGTTGCATAGATTCAAAACTAGATTTAATCTAAAAAACATAAAAATTACGGGAGAATCTGCATCAGCAGATGAGAAAGCTGCTGTATTGTTTCTCAGCAGAATTAAAAAAAATTATCATCCTAAGCAAGTTTTTAATTGTGATGAAACTGGCCTCATTTGGAAGAAAATGCCCCAACGGACCTACATCCATAAAACTAAAGCAAGCACCAGGCTTTAAAACATTTAAGGATAGATTGACGCTGGTACTTTGTGGCAATCCAGCTGGTCATATAATTAAACCTGGCCTTGTTTACCGAGCACAGAATCCACGTGCCCTTAAAAACAAAAGTTGTCTGCCAGTTTTTTGGCAATCAAATCCGAAAGCATGGGTCATGGCTGTGTTATTTATGGAATGGTTCCATCGATGTTTTATTTTGGAGGTGAAAAAAATACTTGGAGAGGGAAGGATTACCATGTAAAGTTTTATTGATAATAGACAACGCTCCAGGGCACCCTGAGTCATTAGTCATCGATGAAAATGTTCAAGTGGTTTTCTTCCCACCTAATATGACCTCATGGCTTCAGCCACTAGATCAAGGTGTCATTAGATGCTTCAAAGTCTCATATGCTCGGCAGGTTTTCAATATGATTCATGCAATGGTTGAGGATTCTGCTGATGTTGGAGTCATGGTATGCTGGAAATCATTCACAATTGCAGATGCAATTGTATTCATCAAGGGAGCAATGGATGAATTGAAACCAGAAATAGTAACTGCATGCTAGAAGAATTTGTAGAGTGATGCCATTCATAATTCCCAAGACGCTCCTGATATTAACTCACAGATAACGATAATTTTGGACCATAATTACACAGATGGACATCGTGAGGTGCTCACTAACAAGGAGTTGAAAGATCTTGCCAAATCTTCTACAGAAGAAGATGACAATGAGGATGAAAGTGAACAAGAACCACCAGCGTGAACACTTGAAAAATTTGCCACGATATTTTGGATGTCTCAAACATTAAATAAACAGATAATGGATTATGATTCAATGATAGAGCTCAGCATAAAAATTACTCACACAATAACAGAAGCTTTGGAACCTTTACAGAACCTGTTTACTGAATTGAAGAGACAAAAACAGCAGCTTCCAATAATAATGTTTTTTAAAAAAGTCAACAAAGCTTCTACTATCGATGACCCTCAGCCATCCACATCATTTGCTCAGCAGGCAAGCAGCTGACTGCCAAAGATTCGGAAGATGAATAAATATGTAGCTGAACACAACGAAGTGTTCTGATCTCAGTTGATTCGTCCTAATAAGAATAAAAATGTTAATATTTTATTAACAATTACATTTTCATTAGCATATTTTCTCATTTTGTTCTACCTAAGGGGTGTTCTACTTAAGGGGTGCTTAAGGGTCAAAGCTGTATAACTGAGAGGAGACCTCCACATAGCCTTTAAAGGAATGCGGAGAACCGACCAGGGCTTCTGACCTAATGTCCAATCCTCACCTTCTCGTGGTGCACCCTGTTGGGTATCTACTTTGATACTGAACGAACGAGGATGGGCTGGCAATTTGGGATTTAGCCGACCAAATTGTATTCTTATTGGTTAAACCAAAATAAAAAATGATGGTACAACATGACAAAATTTCATGCCGGCTGGGGCGTCGCCCGGTTAAACAAGGCCCCCGTTGTTTTCGCCAGGGAACCAGGGCGAACAGCGAAAAGTCAGCTACTGGAACAAATCTGAAAACAAACCCCAACTCTACATCACCAGAGTTAAAGATCGGTACTGTCAACGTAAGAAGCCTGAATGGCAAAGAAATGGAGCTAGCTGAGGAATTAGATAAGTACCAGATCGACATAATAGGGGTGACTGAAACAAAAAAGACCAAAACTGGTGAGATCTTTCTAAGCAATAAATACAAAATGTTATATTCAGGCAATGACAATCAAGGAAAAGAAGAAGTAGCCATAGTATTCAACACAAAATACGAGGCTAATCTTCTTGAATGGCAGTCAGTCTCAAGTAGAGTAATGTGGGCAAATATGAGAATGGGGAACTGGACAATGAGACTTATTTGTGCCTATGGTCCCACAGAAGGCTCTACTAAGGTAGAAGTGGAGGAATTTTTTGATACTCTAGAAAAAGCGACTGACACAATGAAAAAGGAAAAGTTGGTCCTTGTTGGGGATCTAAATAGCAGAGTAGGAAATGATTGCGAGACATACAAAAATATTTTGGGAAAATTTGGAGAAAAGAGCAAAGCTAATAATAATGGCAAATATCTGTTGGATTTCTGCTCAGGACATGGACTGGTTATTACTAACACCATGTTCCAACATAAAAATGTGCACAAATTCACATGGAGAGAAGAGGCTAGGAATAAGAAAAGTCTCATTGACTATGTTATTGTTGATAGTGATGTTTTCTCCCTGGTGCAGGACACCAGAGTGTATAGAGGATTTGAAATTGGAAGTGATCACTATTTAGTCTTGAGCAGGATAAAATTGAATTTCATATTGAAAAGAATAACATGTAAGAAAGTTTTAAAGCGAATAAAAGTTGAGCAGCTCTCAGATGTGAACTGTAGACTAAAATACACAAAGATTATTGAAAAGAAAATGAAAGAGTTTGAGAACAGGAATCAAACCTTGGAGATTCAGTGGCAAACTCTGAAGAAAACATTGATTGATTCTGCCAGAGCGGCATGTGGTGAGGTTGTGTGCAAGGATAAAAAAATCAGAACTCCCTGGTGGACACAGGAAGTTAAAGAAGAAAGCATATCAAAAGTTCCTGGCAAATAAGTCAGCTTTTAATCTTACAGAATACAGAGACAAATGTAAGAAAGATAAACAGTGTGTAAAACTAGCAAAACAAAAGTCATGGGAGGACTTTGGCAAGAATATAGAAAATAAATATCAAGAAGGTGTCAAAATATTCTGGAGGCTGTTGAAGAAGCTTAGAAATGGAGGAAAGAGTGCTGTAAAAGGAGTTAGAGATGATAAAGGTGACATGAAAACAGGAGAAAAAGATATCCTTGAAGTATGGAGTAATTATTTTGAAAAACTGCTAAATGAAACAAGCAGTGATGACAGCACAGTGATAAAAAAACACTGACCAGGCATGCAGTCAGGAGTACATATCCATACTTGAAGTAAAAAATGCCATCAAAGGCTTGAAATGTGGAAAGGGAGCAGGAGTAGATGATATTCGACCAGAAATGCTGAAGTATGGTGGTATAAAAGTCTTACAGTGGCTGCACTGCATTGTTCAGAAAGCCTGGACAGAGGGACGAATTCCCGATGATTGGAGTAGAGCTCTCATAGTACCCATATATAAAAAGGGAAATAAAACTGAATGTGAGAATTACAGAGGTATTTCCCTACTGAGTGTTCCTGGCAAGATCTATGCCAGTATACTTGAGAAACTGGTTGAGAAGAATTGTGGAAGAAAAGCTTGGTGAAGAACAAGCTGGATTCAGGCCAAATAGAGGCTGTCAGGATCAGATCTTCACTTTACGACAAATAGTCGAGAAAGCATGGGAATATAACAAAGATCTATATTTAAGTTTTGTCGATTTGGAAAAGGCATATGACAAGGTGCCAAGAGAGAAGCTATTCAATATGCTGCAGTTATATGGTGTCAATGGGGCATTATATCAAGCAATACTTATATTTATTTGAGTTGTAAGTCAGCAGTTAGAATTGAAGTACAGGAAGATGGTTTAATGTTAAATCTGGTGTGAGACAAGGATGTACATTATCCCCTCTGTTATTCATTATCTATATGGATCACATTATGAAGGAAAGTGGTATTAAACCTGATATCAAAATTGGAGATGTTAATGTCAGCTCTTTGCTTTATGCGGATGATGTTATACTTCTAAATAAATCCGCTACAAGTCTGCAAGATTCTCTGACTAAATTGAATAGCTGTTGTAATAGATATGGTATGAAGGTCAGCAATAAAAAGACAAAGACAATGAAAATAGGCAGAATCATTGAAAATGTCAACTGTGTTGTGAATGGAGAACCTGGAACAAGTAAAACATTTCAGCTACTTAGGCACAATTTTTACTGAAGATGGTAAATTAAATATAGAAATAGACAACAGAATCAGCAAAGCTGGTATGGTGGGAAGTCAATTGAATAAATTCATATGGAATAAGAGAGAAATTAGTTGGAACACTAAATTAGCTGTATACAAGACGGTGTTCAAACCAATTTTAACTTATGGATCTGAGAGCTGGGTCAGAAGTAAAACACTTGACCAAAGACTAGAGACCGCAGATATGAGAGTCCTGAGAAAGATTAGAGGCGTGAACAGATGGCATCAATGGCAATATCATATTAAAAATGAGGATATTAGGAAAGAACTTGACATTGTCAGCATCCAGGAATGCATTAGCAGAGCTAATCTCAGATGGTATGGTCACTTAAATAGAATGGGAGAGGAAAGATTAGCAAAACAAGTGTTCTCTGCCAGGTTGGCAGGAAAACGACCCAGAGGAAGACCAAGATATAGGTGGATTGATACGGTACAAAGTGCCTTAGACGATAGAAATATAAGATCTGATAATGTTGGAGTCTTGACAAGTAACAGACTGATTTGATGGAAAATTGTAGATAGGAAGTTAGTAATGATGTAATTTTTTCATATAGTACTGTCATATCCTGTACACCCCTTGAGGGTACATAGCAGGAATTTGATGATGATGATGTTCTACCTAATTATTATGTGGGTTATTTTATTTGTCTAAAGACAAAGTTTTATTTAATGAGGCAATTTTTTTGGTTTGCCACTTCGCCCGTACTACTCAGGCGTAGTTTCTACCACATTTGGGCACACATTCCATTGCTCCTCGTAGAGTCTATAGATGTAAAAATTGTTTCATTATAATTTTAAATAAATATGTAATATTATTATTGAGGAGAAATGAAATGTGTGCTCGAATGCAGTAGATAGCACGGAAATAAAATGGAAATGATAGAAGACCTGAATGAATTGTTTGAGGTAGCAAAAGAAAAGAGTGAGAGAGTTAGAATGATTAGTCTTTTGCCACTGTATGATAGTGAATGTTTAAAAGGAGGGCCATAATTGCGAATGACTTTATGCGTGGGTTATGTATGACGAGTGGTGTGGAATTTGTGGATGTGTGGAGTGAGTTCGATGGGCGAAAGGATCTATATAAGATGGATGGCTTGCATTTGAATGGTTACGGTGTAAGAGACTTGAGAAAGTGTTGCTGAATGTAATGAATGTAATGGCCACTGTATGATAGTGAATGTTTAAAAGGAGGGCCATAATTGCGAATGACTTTATGCGTGGGTTATGTATGACGAGTGGTGTGGAATTTGTGGATGTGTGGAGTGAGTTCGATGGGCGAAAGGATCTATATAAGATGGATGGCTTGCATTTGAATGGTTACGGTGTAAGAGACTTGAGAAAGTGTTGCTGAATGTAATGGATGTGCAAATTCAGGGAAACTAGATTTATTGAGGGGGGGGGTAGATATATAGTCCTTAGGGAGGCAGTTGAATGTATGAATGAATATAATATGCCCGAGCGAATAAGGACAACAAATCAGAGTGGGATAGTTAATATAAGGTATCAAGGTAGGGTTGGGGCTAATGGGGGTCTTAAATTCATGTACACTAATGCTAGGAGTATTAGGAACAAGAAGGAAGAGTTTTTGGCCATGGTTGGCACTTCCAGACCACAGGTTATTGGTATTAGTGAATCATGGCTGACTGTAGATGATATAGCTAGTGGGATTGAATGTGATGGGTATAGTGTGTTCAGGAATGACAGGGAGAATAAAATGGGGGGGAGGAGTATTGTTGATGATAGCTGATGAGCTACAGTCAAGGAGAATAGAAGTTGAATTGCAGGATAGAGAAAAGAGCACATTTGAGGCCATTTGGTGTGAGATTGTGGCTAGCAGAACTAAATATACAATTGGGTGCTGCTATAGACCAGGTGATGGAATAGATGGTGGTGATAGTATGCTGCACAAGCAAATAGAAGAAATGAGTGGAAGGAGGGTAATTATTATGGGAGATTTCAACTATGGTCGCATTGATTGGAGTGAGGAGAGGACACACGGGAAGAAGGAATTGGATTTTATGCGGTTATTAAGGGATAACTATCTGCGACAGCATGTAATGGAAAATACTAGGGGTCAGAGAGTGCTTGACCTAGTAATTACATCTGAGGATTTGGCTGTAACAAATATGACCACATTGCCACCAATTGGTGAGAGTGATCACAGGGTCTTGACTTGGGAGTGGCTAAAGGTGTGGAATTTTCAATTAAGACAGGGTATATGTGGAATTATCGGGCTGGAAAGTATGACAAGCTTAGGAGTTTGATTGGTTCAGTGCCATGGCATGTACAACTGCAAGAACTAGAAGTTGATAGTGCATAGGAGGCAGTTAAGAAGTGTTTGCATGAAGCAATGGCTGACTGTATACCTAGAGTCCGAATAATAAATCAAGTAGGGGTTAAATGGATGAATAACACCATTAAGATTGAGCTGCAAAAAAAGAAACAACCATGGAGGGAATTTAAGGAGAAAGGTGACCGGCAGGCACATGAGCGGTATAAAGCGCAAGCCAGAAGGGTAACGAGTGTGGTAAGAAACGCAAAAAAGGATTACGAAAGAATGGCCATGCAGGCTAAAGAGAATTCTAAATAGTTTTTTAGATATGTAGCAAGTAAAAGGAAAAATGTACATGGCAGAATGATTTTAAAGAATGCCGATGGTAGGGAGGTAACTGAATCAGTTGATATAGTTGAGATGCTGAGTGAGCACTTTGCAAGTATATATCATCCAGATGGTGACATTGCAGAAACGAATAAACCAGTAGATTATACGGGAATTGTGGTGAATGAAGTGGAGGTGAGTAGTCTATTGCATAACCTCAATGTCAATACATCCGTGGGATTGGATGGTATACCAGCTCGTGTCATATGAGAAGCAGCTAAAGAATTGTCGGAACCCTTGACCATTTTCTTTAATTTGAGTCTCGGGTCTGGTCTAGTCCCGAGGGGGTGGAAAAAGGGGAAAATAGTTCCACTGCATAAAGGTGGTTCCAAGACTGCTGTTGTAAATTACCGACCGATTAGCATATCAGGAATCATTGTCAAGGTCTTAGAGAAATTAGTCAAGAAAAGAATACAGGATTGGATAGATGAAAATGGGATATTGTATGAGGGACAACATGGTTTTGTGAAGGGTAGATCATGCCTCAGTAACTTGCTCACGTTTTATAACACAGTGATGGCTGAACTGGATAGGGGTAATGGGTTTACAGTGATACTACTGGACCTTGCCAAGGCCTTTGACAGGTTACCACACGGAACCCTAATCAGTAAACTGGAGCAGATGGGGATAGATATAGGGTTGGTGAGATGGATAGGAGGGTGGTTGAAGGAGAGATACCAAAGAGTGGGTTATGCAGGAGTGGAGTCTAAAAGACGGCTTGTGACTAGTGGTGTGCCACAGGGCTCTGTTCTTGGACCACTGCTTTTCAATTTGTTCATCAATGATATAGGAAAGGATTTGAGAGGAAGTGTTCACTTGTTTGCTGATGATGCAAAGTTGGGTAGAGCAATTGTGAGTGCATAGGATGTCAAAATTTTACAGGATGATTTGGATAGTTTGGAGGACTGGGCTAGGAAAAATGGATGTCAATTTAATGTGGCAAAGTGTAAGGTTATGCACTTGGGGGTGAAAAGAATAGCAGCAGCATATCGCATTGGTGGAACCGTACTCCAGGAGATTGATGAGGCCAGGGATTTGGGAGTGTTGGTGGATAGGGAATTGAAGTTTAGGGGGCACATTGCAAAAGTGACTAAATCAGCTCATCAAATCACTTGGCTTCTGAAAAATACTTTAACATGAAGAGACAAACAAGTTGTTGTTCCTCTGTACTGAGCTTTGATAAGACCCCATCTGGACTACTGTGCCCAGTTATGGGCACCAGGGTTTCTTCGTGATGGGGAGGAAGTGGAGAGGATCCAGAGACAAGTGAACAAGATGATAGAAGGTCTGTGGAATGAACCTTATGAGAATAGGTTGAAGATTTGTGGGTTGGAGAGATTGGACAATAGACGAAGGAGGGGTGATATGATTGAGACATTCAAATTACTGAAGGGTTTCTCTAAGATTGATCCAGAAGATATTTTTGAAAATATGGCTGGTGGTAGGAGGACTAGGGGCCATGCATGGAAGCTGGGCAAGAGCGTGGTTGACAAGGGAGTTAGAGCTAGGTTTTTTACTTGGAGAGTGGTGAATGAGTGAAATAAGCTTCCAGAGTTTGTTGTGGGTGCTACAACCGTGAATGAGTTCAAGGCAAGGTATGATAGATACTGTGTCAATGTCGAATAGTTGTTCTTGACATGATGTTAGGGCCTCCCTCGATGAGTCTGTCGACTCCTTGGAGTTGCCTGGAACAATAACGATAATAATAGCATCCCTGAATAGTACAGGTGAAGTGGTAGCCTAGAAATTACCTCATTTAATAAAAAATAACTCTTTTTATTATTATTTATTTAGCCATACAATTTAGTATACATTATATATTAAATACATAACGTCTGCATGGTTAGCCTAGTGGCTTTGCGCTTAGTAACCATATGCCTGGGGAAGGAGTGTCCCAGGTTCGATTCCCGTCGAAGACGTGAGGAACTTGAGGATCTTCCACAGGCAGTTGGGTTTTTTCCGCCAGTTTATCTGACTTTTTCATCCCACAAGCAGGCAAACCGGCCCCGTAAATATACGCTTTTACAGCCAAAAATATACCCCCCCCCCAGCAGCAGACAAGGCGACAGGTCGGTTGGGAGAGGTACTAACAAGTAGTTGCATCTAAGTAACACACAGATCCTGCAAAGGAGCAGGATAACATGTAGTGAAAGAAGATATATTAAATACATTACATATTCACTAAAGAACCCTTCAGTCCTAACGCATGAGACTAAGTCAATTTACTAATAATTTCCTGCTTCAATTTTGCTATATATGTACAAAAATCTGGGTCTCACTAATGGTTCGCTACTGTCAGCGACGATGGAACCAAACCTGGTGGATACGGGGGGGTGGGCTACTGTATTGCATTTACAATCAACCGAAGAAGAAAGAGTAGACAAAGAAATGGAACCCTATATTATCCTAGCATCAAAGATTGAAGATAAAGACTGATAACCAAGGCAAAGTAAAAAACAGTTGCAAAAGTCAGAACAAAGATGGGAACTAAGATATCTTTGTGTTGTGCCCAGTCACATGATAAAAAAAACAAACATCAGATATCAAGAGCAAGCGACTTGAGTTTCTTTCAACTTTTCACTGGCAGCTATCCAAAAGGCAGATAATATAAGAAAGAAAATCCTGTATCAATTATCAGTTAAAGGCTTCCAGAATAGAGAGGTTAGAAAAGAATAGAATAAAGAAAAAAATAGGAAGAGTGAGCAACAGAATTTGGTACTGATGGTAATAATGTCTTCTGTAAGGAAAGGATTAACGTGGGCTAATTTCAAAGCAGCAAAATGAATCATCAAATTCCTGTTATGTACCCTCAAGAGGTGTACAGGATATGATAATACTACATGAAAAATTTACATTACTGATTTTTAGTGGAACCTATGGCATAGTAATTAAATAATAAAGTAACACGTAAAAACCACAGTGAAATCTTTAATTAGTAAAAAGACATATTTCGTATCTGTAACAGTAATAGGAATGGAATACAGGAAAACGCTCAGTGGCTCACCTATTAAAATACAATTGTTACCGCATGCTAGGAAATAATAGAAATAACAAATTTAATATATTAAGATAAATGGTTTTTTACATAAGATAAAAGTCTCCCAGAACTTCGAGAGAGACATACAGTCATTTCTATTTAAATTCGGTTGGTGTAAGATAGTTTCACAACTTTCTATGAATAAGCGTTCATATTTGAATCTGCATCTATGGAGGAGAACTGCTTTATCCGACTGGACACTGAGTCAATACTGTGCTGTGCCAGACTAGACTTCAGAGGTTTGTTATAATCAATATAATATTGATGTTCTTTTATTTCGTACATTCCAGGAATCTCAGAACCTATAGGTAGAATTCTGAAAAAGTATCAACTGATTCCAACATATATTCCTATCAACAAAATTTCTTCTTTATTACCTTCTACAAAGGATAAACTGTCTTCTCTATCTTTGGCTGGCGTTTACCAAATACCTTGAGAATGCGATGTCTCTTATTTTGGACAAACTGGCTGTTCTTTGGAAAAAAATAATAAAAGAACATCAATTAATCTGGTCTAGCGCAGCACAGTACTGACTCTACTCAGTGTCCAGTGGGATAAAGCAGTTCTCCTCCATAGATGCATATTCAAATATGAACGCTTATTCAAAGAAAGTTGTGAAACTATCTTACACCGACCGAATTTAAATAGTCTCTCAAAGTTCTGGGAGACTTTTATCTTATGTAAATAAACATTTTTCTTAATAGACTAAATTTGTTATTTCTATTATTTCCTAGCAGGTGGTAACAATTCTATTTTAATAGGTGATCCACCAAACGTTTGCCTGTTTTCAATTCCTATTACTGTTACAGACAATGAAGATGTACTATTATTTTTAGTACGAAATATGTCTTTTTACTAATTAAAGATTTCACTGTGGTTTTTACGTGTTACTTTATTATTTAATTACATCATTACTAACTTCCTATCTATAATTGCCCTCCAAATCAGCCTGTTATCTGTCAAGATTCCAACATTATCAGATCTTATACTTCTATCATCTAAGCCACTTTGTACAGTATCAATCCACCTATATCGTGGTCTTCCTCTGGGTCATTTTCCTGCCAACCTGGCAGAGAACACCTGTTTTGCTAATCTTTCCTCGCCCATTCTGTTTAAGTGACCATACCACCTGAGATTAGCTCTGTTAACGTATTCCTGGATGCTGACAATAGCAAGTTCTTTCCTAATATCCTCGTTTTTAATATGATATTGCCATTGATGCCATCTGTTCATGCCTCTAATCTTTCTCAGGACTCTAATATCTGAGGTCTCTAGTCTTTGGTCAAGTGTTTTGCCTCTGACCCAGCTCTCAGATCCAAAAGTTAAAACTGGTTTGAACACTGTCTTGTATACAGCTAATTTAGTGTTCTACTAATTTCTCTCTTATTAAATATGAATCTATTCAATTGACTTTCTACCATACCAGTTTTGTTGATTCTGTTGTCTATTTCCATATTTAATTTACCATCTTCACTAAAAATCGTGATTAAGTAGGTGAAATGTTTTACTTGTTCCAAAGGTTCTCACAAAGCAGTGACATTTTCAACGATTCTGCCTATTTTCAATGTCTTTGTCTTTTTATTGTTGACCTTCATACCGTATATATTACAACAGTTATTCAATTTAGTCAGGGAATCTTGCAGACTTGTAGAGGATTTATTTAGAAGTATAAGATCATCACATAAAGAAAAGAGCTGACATTAACATCTCCAATTTTGATATCAGGTTTAATACCACTTTCCTTCATAATGTGATCCATATAGATAATGAATAACAGAGGAGGATAATGCACATCCTTGTCTGACACCAGATTTAATATTAAACCATCTTCCTGTACTTCCTTCAATTCCAACTGCTGACTTACAGCTCAAATAAAGACTAAGTATTGCTTGATATAATGTCCCATTGACACCATATAACTGTAGCGTATTGAATAGCTTCTCCCTTGGCACCTTGTCATATGCCTTTTCTAGATCGACAAAACTTAAATACAGATCTTTGTTATATACCCATGATTTTTCAACTATTTGTCGTAAAGTGAAGATCTGATCTTGACATCCTCTATTTGGCCTGAATCCAGCTTGTTCTTCACCAAGCTTCCTTTCCAACCTTGCATAAGATTTATGTAAGTATGCTTAAGTCTTACGAGGCACACTCAGTAGGGAAATACCTCTGTAATTCTCACATTCAGTTTTATTTTACTTTTTATAAATGGGTAATATGAGAGCTCTACTCCAATCATCAGGAATTCATCCCTTTGTCCAGGACTTCTGAGCTATGCAGTACAGCCACTGTAAGATTCTTATACCACCATACTTCAGCATTTCTGGTCGAATATCATCTAATCCTGCTGCCTTTCCACATTTCAAGCCTTTGATAGCTTTTTCCACTTCAAGTATGGATATGTATTCCTGACTGTATGCCTGTTGAGTGCAATTTTTCAAAATAATTACTCTATTATACTTCAGGGATATCTTTTTTTTCTGTTTTTCATGTTACCTTTACCATCTCTAATTCCTTTCACAGCACTCTTTCCTCCATTTTTAAGCTTCTTCAACAACCTTCAGAATATTTTGTCACCTTCTTGATATTTATTTTCTATATTCTTGCCAAAGTCCTCCCATGACTGTTGTTTAGCTAGTTTTACACAGTGTTTAGCTTTCTTACATTTGTCTCTGTATTCTCTAAAAGCAGAAGCGGACTTATTTTCCAGGAACTTTTGATATGCTTTCTTCTTTTCCTTCACTGCCACTTTAACTTCCTGTGTCCACCATGGAGTTCCAATTTTTCAATCCATGCAGACAACCTCACTACATGCCTCTCTGGCTGAATCAATCAGGGTTTTCTTCGAGGCTTGCCACTGAATCTCCAAGGTTTGGTTCCTGTTCTCAAACTCTTTCATTTTTTCTTCAATAATCTTTGTGTATTTTAGTCTACAGTTCACATCTGAGAGCTGCTCAACTTTTATTCACTTTAAAACTTTCTTACATGTTATTCTTTTCAATATGAAATTCAATTTTATCCTGCTCAAGACTAAATAGTGATCACTTCCAATTTCAAATCCTCTGTACACTCTGGTGTCCTGCACCAGGGAGAAAACATCACTATCAACAATAACATAGTTAATGAGACTTTTCTTATTCCATGCCTCTTCTCTTTATGTGAATTTGTGCACATTTTTATGTTGGAACATGGTGTTAGTAATAACCAGTCCATGTCCTGAGCAGAAATCCAACAAGTATTTGCCATTATTATTAGCTTTGCTCTTTTCTCCAAATTTTCCCAAAATATTTTTGTATGTGTGATAGTCATTTCCTATTCTGCTATTTAGATCCCCAACAAGGACCAACTTTTCCTTTTTCATTGTGTCAGTTGCTTTCTCTAAAGCCTCAAAAAAATTCCTCCACTTCTATCTTAGTAGAACCTTCTGTGCGACCATAGGCACAAATAAGTCTCATTGTCCAGTTCCCCATTATGATTTGCGAACTTGAGACTGCCTGCCATTCAAGAAGATTAGCCTCGTATTTAGTGTTGAATATACTATGGCTACTATTTATTTTCCTTGATTGTCATTGCCTGAATGTAACATTTTGTATTTATTGCTCAGAAAGATCTAACCAGTTTTAGTCTTTTTTGTTTCAGTCACCCCTATTATGTTGATCTGGTACTTATCTAATTCCTCAGCTAGCTCCATTTCTTTGCCATTCAGGCTTCTTATGTTGATAGTGCCAATCTTTAACTCTGGCGATGTTAAGTTGGTGTGTGTTTTCAGATTTGTTCCAGTAGCTGACTTTTCTCTGTTTGCTCTGGTTCCCTGGTAAAAACAACAGGGGCCTTGTTTAACTGGGTGACACCCCAGGCAGCATGAAATTTTGTTATGTTGTACCATCATTTTGTATTTTGGTTTAAGCCAATAAGAATACAATTTGGTCGACTAAATTCCAAATTGCCAGCCCATCCTCGTCCGTTTAGTATCCAGGTAGATACCCAATATGGTGCACCATGAGAAGGTGAGAATTAGACATTGGGTCAGAAACCCTGGTCGGTTCTCTGCATTCCTTTATAGGCTATGTGAAGATCTCCTCTAAGTTATACTGTTTTGACCCTTAAGCAAAATTAATACCAGTGGAAAGGTGAATATGACAAAACAGAAGTTATCTTTGCAGCACCAAATCTTCAAAACAACCAAAAATGCCATCACACTCAAGACTCTGATATCCAGTTTTGGTTAAAATTTATTCTTGATCTCTTCCTGAAATCTTAAGAAACAGTTAGTGTTGAGCTTGGGATTCAAGAATTGAAGAAAAAGTAAGCCATATGACTGGTTTTTAGGTAATGATGCAAGAGCAAATTATCCAATTGCAAAAGATGTGAAAGCAGGAATGGACAAAATCATGGCTTGTGGCACAGGATCAGAATGGATGACTATTATTTGAACATTAAAGAAGTTTTTTACTTTTAGTAATTTCAAAATCAGTTACAGATGTGCTGATAACACACTTGCAAATCATATTAGCAGAAAAGAAAGATGATATTTTGAAAAGCAGAAGCAATATTCTTGATTGCTTTCTTGAACTGCCTAAGCACATTTTCTAGAGAACCAAGTCTTGAATAACAGATGAGAACTTTAAAAGTGGGATAGAAATTGAATAAAATCCCTGTATATATGCTATAAATTGATCCCTATATATGAGGGAGTACCCAAAAATAACCAGAATTATTTAAAATTTTTTTTTTTATTAAAGTTTATAATATCATATTCTAATATCCTTCAAAGTACTCTTCATGTGAAGCAATGCAATTGTCCTGATGCATTTTCTACTGCTGGAAACAGTTCTGAAACTGTTCAACTGGAATACTGTTTATTGCCTCCAGCGACTTTTCTTTCAATTCGTCCACATCAATGAATTAGTACCCTTTCATGGTTTTCTTTATCTGTGGGAATAAAAAGCCACATAGAGAGAGATCAGGTGATGGGGGGGAGTAACAACTGCCATGTTGTTTTTCATCAAGAACTGTTGGGCAGACAAGGCCATGTTGGCTGGGACATTGTCATGCAGCAACTAAGAACTTGTTCCCTCAAATTGTGTCAAATATTCACAATACTTTTTTTTTAGTTAGAGGAAAAGAGTGATGGCATCATTCTTTTCCTCTAACTCTTGCATAGATGACAAAGGCAAATCACCTTCCATACGAGAAACTGAGCACCGTATGTCTCCTGTGATCCTTCGGCAGAAAAGACATATAGAGAATATTAGATACCTGAACACTACAAATTCATCTGGTCTCAATGGCTTCTCTCATATTGTACTCAAACATCTCCAGAGCTAACACCTGTCCTCTATCTTCTCTTCAATCTTTTATATTCAGCTGGTACCTGTCTCATCTTATGGAAACTAACATATATTCAACTCACTTAAAAAAAAAAAAAGAGAAACAGAAGCCTAGTGTCCAACTACCACCTCCTCAATTCTCTCCAAAATAATGGAGAAGCTCACCAATTAATCAGAGACCACCAAGGATTCTGCTGATCCTGATCCATGACTAATATCTTAGCCTACATCACTTACCACTGGACACATACTATGGAAAGGTTTGAAGAACTGTGCGCTGTCACCCTTCACATTTGCAAGGCTTTCGATCATGTTTGGAATCAAGGCCTGCATTGCACTGCCTTTCTTTGTTCTACCTACCATCCTCTAACTGGATAGCCAGCTTTCTCTCTAGTTATTCACTGAATGTCATGGTGGACAGCACCCTCTCTTTAAGCACTGCCACCAATGCAGGAGTGCCTCAGGGCTCTGTTCTTTCAACTACCGTCTTTCTCTTAAACATAAACGACCTACGCTCAATCGCTACAAATCCTATCCATAGCTTTGCCAACAATAGCACTCTCCATTCATCCTACTTCTTTGAGAACCCATGTAGTTACCAGACATCCCTTACATCAGCTGCAACTAATGCCTTAAACACTGATCAACACACCATCCTTCAGTGGGGCAAGGATAACCTAGTTACCTTCAATGCTACCAAAATGCAGTGATGACCTTTCTCTCACAAAAGGGATCTCAGCACACCTGTCATCCTCAGTAATACATCATCATCATCAAATTCCTGCATGTACCCTCAAGGGGTGTACAGGATATGAGAGTACTACATGAAAAAAATTACATCGTTACTAACTTCCTATCTACAATTTTCCTCCAAATCAGTCTGTTACTTGTCAAGACTCCAACATCATCAAATCTTATATTTCTATCATCTAAGACACTTTGTACCACATCAATCCACCTATATCTTGGTCTTCCTCTGGGTCGTTTTCCTGCCAACCTGGCAGAGAACACTTGTTTTGCTAATCTTTCCTCGCCCATTCTGTTTAAGTGACCATACCACCTAAGATTAGCTCTGCTAACACATTCCTGGATGCTGACAATGTCAAGTTCTTTCCTAATATCCTCATTTTTAATATGATATTGCCATTGATGCTATCTGTTCACGTCTATAATCTTTCTCAGGACTCTCATATCTGCCGTCTCTAGTCTTTGGTCAAGTGTTTTACTCCTGACCCAGCTCTCAGATCCATAAGTTAAAACTGGTTTGAACACTGTCTTGTATACAGCTAATTTAGTGTTCCGACTGATTTCTCTCTTATTCCATATGAATTTATTCAACTGACTTCCCACCATACCAGCTTTGTTGATTCTGTTGTCTATTTCTATATATAATTTACCATCTTCAGTAAAAATCGTGCCTAAGTAGCTGAAATGTTTTACTTGTTCCACAGGTTCTCCATTCACAACACAGTACACATTTTCAATCATTTGCCTATTTTCATATTCTGCCTATTGTCTTTTTATTGCTGACCTTCATATTGTATCTATTACAACAGCTATTCAATATAGTCAGAGAATCTTGCAGACTTGTAGTGGATTTATTTAGAAGTATAACATCATCCGCATAAAGCAAAGAGCTGACATTAACATCTCCAATTTTGATATCATGTTTAATACCACTTTCCTTCATAATGTGATCCATATAGATAATGAATAACAGAGGGGATAATGTACATCCTTATCTCACACCAGATTTAATATTAAACCATCTTCCTGTACTTCCTTCAATTCTAACTGCTGACTTACAGCTCAAATAAAGACTAAGTATTGCTTGATATAATGCCCCATTGACACCATATAACTGCAGCGTATTGAATAGCTTCTCTCTTGGCACCTTGTCATATAGCTTTTCCAAATCGACAAAACTTAAATACAGATCTTTGTTATATTCCCATGATTTCTCAACTATTTGTCGTAAAGTGAAGATTGATCCTGACAGCCTCTATCTGGCCTGAATCCAGCTTGTTCTTCATAAAGCTTTTCTTCCACAATTTTTCTCAAATGTTTCTCAAGTATACTTGCATAGATCTTGCCAGGAACACTCAGTAGGGAAATACCTCTGTAATTATCACATTCAGTTTTATTTCCCTTTTTATATATTGGTACTATGAGAGCTCTACTCCAATCATCGGGAATTTGGCCCTCTGTCCAGGCTTTCTGAACTATGCAGTGCAGCCACTGTATGACTCTTATACCACCATACTTCAGCATTTCTGGTCGAATATCATCTACTCCTGCTGCCTTTCCACATTTCAAGCCTTTGATGGCTTTTTCTACTTCAAGTATGGATATGTATTCCTGACTGCATGCCTGTCAGTGTTTTTTACCACTGTGCTATCATCGCTGCTCGTTTCATTTAGCAGTTTTTCAAAGTAATTACTCCATACTTCAAGGATATCTTTTTCTAACATTTTCATGTCACCTTTATCATCTCTAACACCTTTTATAGTACTCTTTTCTCCATTTCTAAGCTTCTTCAACAACCTCCAGAATATTTTGCCACCTTCTTGATATTTATTTTCTATATTCTTGCCAAAGTCCTCCAATGACTTTTGTTTAGCTAGTTTTACACACTGTTTAGCTTTCTTACATTTGTCTCTGTATTCTGTAAGAGTAAAAGCTGACTTATTTGCCAGGAACTTTTGATATGTTTTCTTCTTTTCCTTCACTGCCTCTTTAACTTCCTGTGTCCACCAGGGAATTCTGATTTTTTTATCCTTGCACACAACCTCACCACATGCCTCTCTGGTTGATTCAATCAATGTTTTCTCCAGAGTTTGCCTCTGAATCTCCAAGGTTTGATTCCTGTTCTCAAACTCTTTCATTTTCTTTTCAATAATCTTTGTGTATTTTAGTCTACAGTTCACATCTGAGAGCTGCTCAACTTTTATTCGCTTTAAAACTTTCTTACATGTTATTCTTTTCAATATGAAATTCAATTTTATCCTGCTCAAGACTAAATAGTGATCACTTCCAATTTCAAATCCTCTGTACACTCTGGTGTCCTGCACCAGGGAGAAAACATCACTATCAACAATAACATAGTCAATGAGACTTTTTTTATTCCTTGCCTCTTCTCTCCATGTGAATTTGTGCACATTTTTATGTTGGAACATGGTGTTAGTAATAACCAGTCCATGTCCTGAGCAGAAATCCAACAGATATTTGCCATTATTATTAGCTTTGCTCTTTTCTCCAAATTTTCCCAAAATATTTTTATATGTCTTACAATCATTTCCTACTCTGCTATTTAGATCCCCAACAAGGATCAACTTTTCCTTTTTCATTGTGTCAGTTGCTTTTTCTAAAACCTCAAAAAATTCCTCCACTTCTACCTTAGTAGACCCTTCTGTGGGACCATAGGCACAAACAAGTCTTATTGTCCAGTTCCCCATTCTCATATTTGCCCACATTACTCTACTTGAGACTGAGTGCCATTCAAGAAGATTAGCCTCGTATTTTGTGTTGAATACTATGGCTACTCCTCCTTTTCCTTGATTGTCATTGCCTGAATATAACATTTTGTATTTATTGCTCAGAAAGATCTCACCAGTTTTTGTCTTTTTTGTTTCAGTCACCCCTATTATGTCGATCTGGTACTTATCTAATTCCTCAGCTAGCGCCATTTCTTTGCCATTCAGGCTTCTTACGTTGATAGTACCGATCTTTAACTCTGCTGATGTTGAGTTGGGGTTTGTTTTCAGATTTGTTCCAGTAGCTGACTTTTCGCTGTTCACCCTGGTTCCCTGGCGAAAACAACAGGGGCCTTGTTTAACCGGGCGACGCCCCAGCCAGCATGAAATGTTATCATGTTGTACCATCATTTTTTTTTATTTTGGTTTAACCAATAAGAATACAATTTGGTCGGCTAAATCCCAAATTGCCAGCCCATCCTCGTTCGTTCAGTATCCAAGTAGATACCCAACAGGGTGCACCACGAGTAGGTGAGGATTGGACATTAGGTCAGAAGTCCTGGTCGGTTCTCCGCATTCCTTTAAAGGCTATGTGGAGGTCTCCTCTTGAAGAGGTTGCAGAATGATTTAAATAGGCTGTCAATACGGGCAAAAGATAATAGGTATCAGTTTAATGTGACAAAGTGTCATGTTATGCATTTTGAGATAAATAGATTACAAGCTATGTACTACAATGATAGAACTTTACCCCAAAAAATAGATGAAGGTAGGGATAGTGGTGATGGTAGAGAGAATTAAAGTTTGGAGATTATACTGCTAAAGTAGCTTATAAGATTACTTGGCAATTGAAGAACACACTAATAAATAAATATAGGGAATTTGTTATTCCTCTTTATAAGACCTTGATACGTTCCCCATCTAGATTACTGTATTCAGGTCTGGTCTCCTAGGTTTCTTGGGGTACAGGAAGTTGTGGAGAGGATTCAGAGATGATTCCAAATTTTTTTGCTTGACTTCATAATTACAGATAACCTGAAGCAAACAGGTTATCTGTTTACTATTTTCAAGCCTGGTATTATGACAATTTACAAAGAACAAACTCAAAAATCCTCTGAATTGTGTGTGTAGAAGGGAAGGAAGGAGAGGAGAGAATTAATATTTTCCAATTTTTTTTTTTTTGCTTAAATTCATAATTACATGCAACCTTAAGAAAACAGACCATTTACTATTTTCCTGACAATATGATAATTTACAGTAAGCAATTCTCTGAAGAGAATCTTTTCATCATCTTTTAAGCGCCTCTGTAGCAGAATTGGAAGAATGCCAGTATATTACGCCCTTCAATTGGAAAAGGCCTAAGTTCGATTCTCATTGTGATGGGACAAATCTTTATATGGATTTTTTCGATTGGAGGGGTGAGTTAGCCGATCTCATATGGAGGTAGCAAGGTTTTTTCTCCTGGTAACTCTGGTTTTTCATCCCACATACAGACAAATCAGCCATTCAGAACACACACACACACAATTTACAGACAAAAAATACTAATGGTGGTGGGGGTGGGCAGCAGATGCCATTGATGTAGATGAGTGCTTCCCAAACTTATGGCTGCCAAGGACCCCTTTGGAAAAATTTAAATATTTCACGGTCCCCATCGAAAAAAAAAATCGTAATAGACATATATCATTATGATATTTATTGTATTTATATTCAATACAATTTATATTCAAGATTTTGCATTTGTAATCTTTTTTGTGTTTCTTATCAATACCTTTGAAATGAAACTTATATGAATAAGCATATATTTACTATTCCTTTCTTTTAGGCTTGCACGGTGATCCGAATGCATTTTTGGAAATTATGGAGACAACTACCGTGTTTGAATAAAAACTTTAGTTTAATATTACTAAAATTTTACAATTCGACGTTTCGACCTTTATGTCAAGGTCATCTTCTGGAGCGTACAAATACACACAAGAAACAAGCTATACTACAATCATACTGGTTCATTAAAGACACTGACTAACCGCTACCACAATTGTTGGCCTGACCTTTGGTGAAAAAAAAAAAAAGAAAAAAAAAAAAAAAAAAATTATACATCAATGCTAGAGTCCTATTATTTGTGTTGTCTACTATATACATATATTAACATCAGTCCAGCCAGTTGGAGTGGAATGGTTTCTAATACTAGCGGATTGGCTAGGTCCTGACTTATGTCGAATCTTTCATATTAGGTTGGCTGAATGTGTGCCATCCAGATCCTTGGAATTTTCATACCATCTTTATTGTTGATATTTGTATATAGTAGACAACACAAGTAATAGGACTCTAGCGTTGATGTATAATTTTTTTTTTTTTTCTTTTCACCAGAGGTCAGGCCAACAATTGTGGTAGCGGTTAGTCAGTGTCTTTAATGAACCAGTATGATTGTAGTATAGCTTGTTTCTTGTGTATATTTGTACGCCCCAGAAGATGACCCTGACATAAAGGTCGAAACGTCGAATTGTAAAATTTTAGTAATATAAAACTAAAGTTTTTATTCAAACACGGTAGTTGTCTCCATAATTTCCAAAAATGCATATATTTACTAATATTCATTAAGCACCAAAATACGCAGGAAGCAAAATTTGTGAACCAACACCAGTGTGCGATTTTTTTTACATTAAAATATATCAGATAACAAAAAAGAAATAATAAATAATAAAAATTAAATATGTTTCTTTTAAGATTAAAAAAAATCTACTTAGTCTAAAAACATTTTAAATTTGTTTTTATTATTTCTTAGCCCCCCCCCCCCCCCCCTCAACAAAACTTATGGCTACCAAGGGGGCCGCAGCCCATAGTTTGGGAAGCGCTGATGTAGATGATGATAGTAGAGATTCAGTGTAGTTGATGGATGGAGTGGTGGAGACAAGAGTTGTAGAGTAGGTGTCTTTCCTCGATGAGTCTTTGGACTACTTGAAGGTGTCACAAAATAATAATATTCTCATAAGGGGCATCAATAAAGCAAAAATTGTTGACTAAGTACAGTATTTGATTTTTACCTTTAAGTCCTGTTCTTAGTATAACTGGAGAAATGTCATCATAGTTTTTCATTAGATAAATAGTACCATTCTGAAAACACACAGCTAGTACTGGAATTTTTTCTGAAAAATAAATTATATATTACATTAAAAAAATCTAAATTTTTAAAATTTTAAACTCCTTTAAATTTTAAAATAAGACTAGAATATCTCTGTAGTTCATGATAAAAAGTGAACATTAGCATCAATCAACAATACACTAATACCTTCATTTTGTTATTATACCAACAGTGTAATGAAAGTCACCAACAAATTAAAATGTGATTTTGATTTTTTAACGATACTTGTGACATAATGACATAACGTTTATTTAAAGAAAGCATAGAGGCCTTACTTCAACGTCCTAACTTGAATCATAATGACTGTATATCTATATCAAAAATTTGGGAAAGTTTAATCAGGATAACACATTATTTTATTTTTTTTTTTTAATCAGTCTAATGTTATTTAAGATCATTATATGAATTTCTGAATTAATATCTTTAATTATGTTTTTAAAACATGTACATCACTCGGCTCATTCTATGTATGAATGATCAATTGTTCGTATTCCACTTTGTTTTTTTAAAAACTATTCCTATGTAGCCACTGAAGATGGTCTGTAATATTCAGACCGAAATATTTGGCAAATTAAACATTCTTGTGCTAACGTGTATATATTTCTAAAAATGTAATTTTGTCAAAAAGATCAAAAAAAGAAAATTAGCACTCTATGTGTGTGTGTGTATATATATATATATATATAAATTCTCTAATGTCTTAAATGAAGCAGTCAGAACTCTTTGCCCAACCAGTGACAACTAAAGGTAGAAATCATTATGCATCTGGTCTACACCCTTTAACCATTACTGACAGCCAAATTTAGTTCTTTTGCCAATTTGCTAACTTTAGTACAGAAGGCAACTGCTGCCATCTGATATTCTTCACTGGTATTACTGTCTAAATTAGAGTGAATTCTGTAGCTGATTTGAGTTGCAGTTAAAAATAAGAGTTGGGGGGGGGGGGGGGAGAGAACTACTTCCTTGTGCCAAAGTTAGACAAACTTGAAAAACAGCTGCAAAGAAAGCATAAAAAACAGTATTCATTCCATTCTCTAAGCCAGTATATTTTCTTCTAAATCTTTTGACAGATTTCAGCTAATATATTCAATACTTTATCCTATATTGTTCTCAATTCCATTGACACTATCAGCATCAAGGAATTTTACTTCTGACAGCTGTTCTGCCCATATTATCTCAATTTTTATTTGGTTTCTCAATGAATTTTCTCCCTCAAATTATAATTTGAATTCAAATTATAATTTGAAGGAGAATTTATTGAAAGATAATGAAAAGACATCGAAAGATAATTATCTTTCTTACGCAATTCCTCTACATACTCTATTTTTTTTTTAATCGCTTTTTCTATCAATCTTTATCCCAAATAATTTTTTTTACTTCTCCTGATCTAGGGATAACCTTTCCTGTAACTCCATTTATCTTTCTAAACAGATCTCTTGTTCTCCCTGTAATTACTTTCTTCAATTTTCTTTTGCATTTTCTCCAGAAGTTTATCTTTTCTAGCCTGTCTCTAAAATATGCACTCAATTATCTAACCCTTTGTTTCCAGGATTTTTTTCTTTTTTTGAATGAAACATCCTGGGAAATTTTAATAGAAATTCTAAATACCAAATTTGATTAAATTTCCATCTGACCAATGAGGAATTATTAATATCAGTTCAAATCAATGATCAAATTTTGCCAATAAAAACAACCCAATTGAACACATTGGATAACATGCATACATGCAAAATCAAATTTATTAAATTCCTTCTAACTAGAGTAGAGCTATTGCAATATATAACTGACAAGTTTTGTTACATTGTGCTGCTGTAAATGGCCCAATAAAAACAAAAATCAGAATGACTTAAATTTTTAGAAATACTCATAAAATGAAACTTTTTTTTAAAGGTTCTTTGAATTTGAAAATGTCAAGAATTTTTTTAAAAAACTTCTAAAGAGTCTGTGCATACTCCTAACGAAATACATGGATACTAGGTATCCACTCAGATGCTGGACAAAGTAAAATATGCTGGCAGTCAGGGATCTGGCAAACTAAATTATTCTACACTGGTTGATACTACACAAGATAGTGATGCACAGTTGGATGTTACAGCCACAGCACATTACTTGGATGTGTAGGACTGCCTGCTATTTTCATTGAAGGAACCAAGGTGAGTAATGAAGAGTCAGAGATGGAGACATGCAAAATTCTGCTAAGACACCAGCCTCAGCAGAACTGAGAGCCATCAGTGAAGGGTATATGAGGAGTTGGATAAGACAGAAGAACTGCAAACATTGTTGATGTTTCCAGAACTTAAAGGACATAATTAGGCAAGATCCTTTAAAATAATAGTTATAGCATGATCTTTCAAGCACTAGAAATTAGAGAACGTAGGAAGTAAGCGAGTGTGGTATTCAACAGAACACAAAGATAAGCTTCCTGATGACTGAGATTGTTCTCAGCCTTCCAAACCATATTCCCAACAACATCAGACTGGATGTAGCCAAGGTACTCACTCATGCTGCTGCTTCTTTTCAGTCATTTTCTGTCCAATGTTGGATGAAGGCCTCCTCCAATTCCTTCTGCCTTTCTCTGCGCTTGGCAATGGTTACCAATCTTTCCCAACAAAATTTGACAATTCATCACTCCCCCTTCTTTTAGGATGTCCTCAACCTCGTTTCCCTTCTTTTGGAATTCAGTTCGTTAGTATGGTGATCCATAGCTCATCTTCTCTTCTGGATAGATGTCTGGCGCATTTCCATTTTGCTTGTGGTGAAGAATGATGTCAGAGCATGAGTCTGGCTTCTATCTTTTAATGTGATGCCTAGCATCAACCTCTCCATTTTTCTTTGATGCTAAACCATCAAAAAAGCAACCTATCTAGAAAAGAATTTGAAACTCTGCAAGAAATTAAAAACAACAGAATAGTAATTACCAAAGTAGATGAGGGAAATGCCACTGTGGGTATAAACACTTAGCCAAAGTGCTCACACACAAAAAACTCAGTCCACTTTAAAGCTAGTATAGAAAACCTCGCACTCCAATATACTGACATAATGTTCAGTTTTGATGTCTCCTCTTTATTCACTAATGTTCCCACTCAAAGACACTTTAGGCCTCATCCAAGTCATATTTGCTCTTGATATCTCAGCCCTGGGGTGCTTAAGGGTCAAAGCTGTATAACTGAGAGGAGACCTTCACATAGCCTTTAAAGGAATACGGAGAACCGACCAGGGCTTCTGACCTAATGCCCAATCCTCACCTTCTCGTGGTGCACCCTGTTGGGTATCTACTTTGATACTGAACGAACGAGGATGGGCTGGCAATTTGGGATTTAGTCGACCGAATTGTATTCTTATTGGTTAAACCAAAATAAAAAAAATGATGGTACAACATGACAAAATTTCATGCCGGCTGGGGCTTCGCCCGGTTAAACAAGGCCCCCGTTGTTTTCGCCAGGGATCCAGGGCGAACAGCGAAAAGTAGCCACTGGAACAAATCTGAAAACACGCCCCAACTCAACATCACCAGAGTTAAAGATCGGTACTATCAACGTAAGAAGCCTGAATGGCAAAGAAATGGAGCTAGCTGAGGAATTAGATAAGTACCAGATCGACATAATAGGGGTGACTGAAACAAAAAAGACCAAAACTGTTGAGATCTTTCTGAGCAATAAATACAAAATGTTATATTCAGGCAATGACAATCAAGGAAAAGAAGGAGTAGCCATAATATTCAACACAAAATACGAGGCTAATCTTCTTGAATGGCAGTCAGTCTCAAGTAGAGTAATGTGGGCAAACATGAGAATGGGGAACTGGACAATGAGACTTATTTGTGCCTATGGTCCCACAGAAGGTTCTACTAAGGTAGAAGTGGAGGAATTTTTTGACGCTTTAGAAAAAGAAACTGACACAATGAAAAAGGAAAAGTTGATCCTTGTTGGGGATCTAAATAGCAGAGTAGGAAATGATTGTGAGACATACAAAAATATTTTGGGAAAATTTGGAGAAAAGAGCAAAGCTAATAATAATGGCAAATATCTGTTGGATTTCTGCTCAGGACATGGACTGGTTATTACTAACACCATGTTCCAACATAAAAATGTGCACAAATTCACATGGAGAGAAGAGGCTAGGAATAAGAAAAGTCTCATTGACTATGTTATTGTTGATAGTGATGTTTTCTCCCTGGTGCAGGACACCAGAGTGTATAGAGGATTTGAAATTGGAAGTGATCACTATTTAGTCTTGAGCAGGATAAAATTGAATTTCATATTGAAAAGAATAACATGTAAGAAAGTTTTAAAGCGAATAAAAGTTGAGCAGCTCTCAGATGTGAACTGTAGACTAAAATACACAAAGATTATTGAAAAGAAAATGAAAGAGTTTGAGAACAGGAATCAAACCTTGGAGATTCAGAGGCAAACTCTGAAGAAAACATTGATTGAATCAACCAGAGAGGCATGTGGTGAGGTTGTGTGCAAGGATAAAAAAATCAGAATTCCCTGGTGGACACAGGAAGTTAAAGAGGCAGTGAAGGAAAAGAAGAAAACATATCAAAAGTTCCTGGCAAATAAGTCAGCTTTTACTCTTACAGAATACAGAGACAAATGTAAGAAAGCTAAACAGTGTGTAAAACTAGCTAAACAAAAGTCATGGGAGGACTTTGGCAAGAATATAGAAAATAAATATCAAGAAGGTGGCAAAATATTCTGGAGGTTGTTGAAGAAACTTAGGAATGGAGGAAAGAGTGCCGTAAAAGGAGTTAGAGATGATAAAGGTGACATGAAAACAGGAGAAAAAGATATCCTTGACGTATGGGGTAATTACTTTGAAAAACTGCTAAATGAAACAAGCAGTGATGACAGCACAGTGATAAAAAACACTGACCAGGCATGCAGTCACGAATACATATCCATACTTGAAGTAGAAAAAGCCATCAAAGGCTTGAAATGTGGAAAGGCAGCAGCAGTAGATGACATTCGACCAGAAATGCTGAAGTATGGTGGTATAAAAGTCTTACAGTGGCTGCACTGCATAGTTCAGAAAGCCTGAGCAGAGGGACGAATTCCCGATGATTGGAGTAGAGCTCTCATAGTACCCATATATAAAAAGGGAAATAAAACAATGTGAGAATTACAGAGGTATTTCCCTACTGAGTGTTCCTGGCAAGATCTATGCAAGTATACTTGAGAAATGGTTGAGAAGAATGGTGGAAGAAAAGCTTGGTGAAGAACAAGCTGGATTCAGGCCAAACAGAATCTGTCAGGATCAGATCTCCACTTTACAACAAATATTCGTGAAAGCATGGGAATATAACAAAGATCTGTATTTAAGTTTTGTCGATTTGGAAAAGCTATATGACAAGGTGCCAAGAGAGAAGCTATTCAATACACTGCAGTTATATGGTGTGAATGGGGCATTATATCAAGCAATACTTATATTTATTTGAGTTGTAAGTTGGCAGTTAGAATTGAAGGAAGTACAGGAAGATGGTTTAATGTTAAATCTGGTGTGAGACAAGGATGTACATTATCCCCTGTGTTATTCATTATCTATATGGATCACATTATGAAGGAAAGTGGTATTAAACATGATATCAAAATTGGAGATGTTAATGTCAGCTCTTTGCTTTATGCGGATGATGTTATACTTCTAAATAAATCAGCTACAAGTCTACAAGATTATCTTACTAAATTGAATAGCTGTTGTAATAGATATGGTATGAAGGTCAGCAATAAAAAGACAAAGACAATAAAAATAGGTAGAATTGTTGAAAATATCAACTGTGTTGTGAATGGAAAACCTGTGGAACAAGTAAAGCATTTCAGCTACTTAGGCACGAATTTTACTGAAGATGGTAAATTAAATATAGAAATAGACAACAGAATCAGCAAAGCTGGTATGGTGGGAAGTCAATTGAATAAATTCATATGGAATAAGAGAGAAATTAGTCAGAACACTAATTAGCTGTATACAAGACAGTGTTCAAACCAGTTTTAACTTATGGATCTGAGAGCTGGGTCAGAAGTTAAACACTTGACCAAAGACTAGAGACCGCAGATATGAGAGTCCTGAGAAAGATTAGAGGCGTGAACAGATGGCATCAATGGCAATATCATATTAAAAATGAGGATATTAGGAAAGAACTTGACATTGTCAGCATCCAGGAATGCATTAGCAGAGCTAATCTCAGGTGGTATGGTCACTTAAATAGAATGGGAGAGGAAAGATTAGCAAAATAAGTGTTCTCTGCCAGGTTGGCAGGAAAATGACCCAGAGGAAGACCAAGATATAGGTGGATTGATATGGTACAAAGTGCCTTAGACAATAGAAATATAAGATCTGATAATGTTGGAGTCTTGACAAGTAACAGACTGATTTGGAGGAAAATTGTAGATAGGAAGTTAGTAATGATGTAATTTTTTCATGTAGTACTATCATATCCTGTACACCCCTTGAGGGTACATGGCAGGAATTTGATGATGATATCTCAGCCCTCTTTCAGTTCACCATGAACTCAAGCTATTTCGTTTCGCAAGTTGAATTCTACAAATAGATAGAGGGGACAGCCAAGGATTCTCCACTTTCTCCATGGACATTTTTTTATTTTTTTAGATGAGGAAGCAGTATTAGATATTTGTCAAGAAAAGCTGTTCAAAACACAAAACTATAGTATAAATGGACATAATACAGAAGTATACAGCCTATGTTTAAGTTGTAAGCTGTTGGAAGAAGATATGTAAAATCAGGCATAAGAAATGACATTAAACTTTAATATATATTTCCAATATTTTGGCAACGTCATGCTGCCATCTTCATGGGAACTTAAGATAAAGACACGTGCACAAGCACTACAAACAGCAAATGGGGAAGAAGCGGGGAAGCTACTGTTTTTCCTGAAGTCCTGATGGTGCCCCCCCCCTAGCGGGCTATATTAGGTATTCTTGGCCGTTGGGCTGAAGTTCTCCTGATGTGCGTCTCCCAAATTTGGGGCAGGCTCACACATCCAAATTTGTTAAGGTTTGGCATGTTTCTTAGGGTTGAGGCTGATTCCATGAATAGTCTTTCAAATTTGAACTTGCTACAGTGTATTATTGTGGCATGTATCCAGAGTATAGTCTGTCAGCTCAGAGTAGCTGTACTGGTGAAACCGGATGTAGTCCTTGTGTTCTGAAATTCTGATATTCGCTGTCCTGCCTGTTTGGTCAAAGTAGGACAGCTTACAGCTGCAAGGGACCTGGTATACACCAGGTAAGTCTAGGGGAAGTGGTTGGTCTTTAGTGGAGCAGATAAGGGATGCAAATTTTCTATATGGTCTGTAACAAGAGGTCAAGTCATGTTTTTTAGGATTTTGGTAATTTTTTCTGAGGTGCCCCAGATGTAGGGAATGGTGATGGTTTTAGAGTAATATTTGTTGTGAAGGGGGGAGGGGGGGGTTGTGGTTTACTGGTTTTAGTATTTTTTGGATTTTCTGCGGGGGGGGGGGGTAGCCATTGGCTGAGAAAGTGTTAATTTAATTTATATTCTAGTATATGTTGTGAATTAAGTTATTTAGTAATCATGTATAATCAACGTACAAGCCTTTCTACAAGAACTTCTAATATCCTATAAATTATTTAGTGATTCTACCTGTCGCTGATGCTATCTTTCATAATTGTTCTCAAAACTGGTAGTCTACAGTCTTTGATTAACTTATTTCTAATCCAAGTCTTAGATCCAGAGGTCAAAATTTAACATGACATTAATAGCATTCAAGAACATATGATCAAGGCTTATCTAAGGCAGTATCATCGCTTAAATGAATGAATCAAGGTTAGAAGAGGTTCTTGCCATATGGTGTTTGCTGCCAATAAAGGCAAGAAAAAGATCAAGATCTAAGTGGATTGATACAGTTAGTAGTGCTGAAATAGAAGGCCTCAGAAGACTGAAATATGAGATCTGAAAATATCAGTTTTGAAAAATAACAATTTGTAAGACAGGAAGCTAGCAATAATGTAAACTTAATTATGCAATACTATCATAGAACAGTTGACTTTCAGTATAGCAAACACCATTCAAATAAACTCGCCACTATAACAAGATACTGAAAAGTCTTGACCTATGCTTTATAGGTATACGATGCTGTGCCAAAAGAAATTCACTATAACAAACTATTACTGTGGTCTCTGAGTTTGCTATAGTAAGTGTCAACTGTATATACAATAGTAAGTGTCATATATGCACTTTTTATCAAGATGTGATAAAATTTGAATATAATAATGTACTTTTTATAAAAAATGATGGTACGACATGACAAAATTTCATGCTGGGTGAGGCGTCACCCGGTTAAAGAAGCCCCCCCACGTTGTTTTCGCCAGGGAACCAGGGCAAACAGCGAAAAGTCAGCTACTGAAACAAATCTGAAAACAAACCCAACTCAACATCACCAGAGTTAAAGATATCGGTACTATCAACATAAGAAGCCTGAATGGCAAAGAAATGGAGCTAGCTGAGGAATTAGATAAGTATCAGATCGACATAATAGGGGTGACTGAAACAAAAAAGACAAAAACTGGTGAGATCTTTCTGAGCAATAAATACAAAATGTTATATTCAGGCAATGACAATCAAGGAAAAGAAGGATTAGCCATAGAATTCAACACAAAATACGAGGCTAATCTTCTTGAATGGCCGTCAGTCTCGAGTAGAGTAATGTGGGCAAATATGAGAATGGGGAAACTGGACAATGAGACTTATTTGTGCCTATGGTCCCACGAAAGGTTCTACAAAGGTAGAAGTGGAGGAATTTTTTGAGGCATTAAAAAAAGCGACTGACACAATGCAAAAGGAAAAGTTGGTCCTTGTTGGGGATCTAAATAGCAGAGTAGGAAATGATTGTGAGACATACAAAAATATTTTGGAAAAATTTGGAGAAAAGAGCAAAGCTAATAATAATGGCAAATATCTGTTGGATTTCTGCTCAGGACATGGACTGGTTATTACTAACACCATGTTCCAACATAAAAATGTGCACAAATTCACATGGAGAGAAGAGGAAAGGAAAAAGAAAAGTCTCATTGACTATGTTTTTGTTGATAGTGATGTTTTCTCCCTGGTGCAGGACACCAGAGTGTACAGAGGATTTGAAATTGAAAGTGATCACTATTTAGTCCTGAGCAGGATAAAATTGAATTTCATATTGAAAAGAATAACATGTAAGAAAGTTTTAAAGCAAATAAAAGTTGAGCAGCTCTCAGATGTGAACTGTAGACTAAAATACACAAAGATTATTGAAGAAAAAATCAAAGAGTTTCAGAACAGGAACCAAACTTTAGAGATTCAGTGGGAAGCGTTGAAAGAAACTTTGATTGATTCAACCAGAGAGGCATGTGGTGAGGTTGTCTGCAAATATAGAAAAATCAGAACTCCATGGTGGACACAGGAAGTTAAAGAGGCAGCGAAGGAAAAGAACAAAGCATATCAAAAGTTGCTGGCAAATAAGTCAGCTTGTGCTCTTAGAGAACACAGAGACAAATGTGTTTAGCTAGTTTTACACATTGTTTAGCTTTCTTACAAGTCATGGGAGGACTTTGGCAAGAACATAGAAAATTAATATCAAGAAGGTAGTAAGATATTCTGGAGTTTGTTGAAGAAGCTTAGAAATGGAGGAAAGAGTACTATAAAAGGAGTTAGAGATGATAAAGGTTACATGAAAACAGGAGAAAAAGATATTCTTGAAGTATAGAGTAATTACTTCGAAAAATTACTAAATGAAACAAGCAGTGATAGCACAGTAGTAAAACACACACAACAGGCATACAGTCAGGAATACATATCCATACTTGAAGTAGAAAAAGCCATCAAAGGCTCGAAATGTGGAAAGGCAGCAGGAGTAGATGATATTCAACCAGAAATGCTGAAATATTGTGGTATAAAAGTCTTACAGTGGCTGCACTGCATAGTTCAGAAAGCTTGGACAGAGGGACAAATTCCTGATGATTGGAGTAGAGCTCTAACAGTACTCATATATAAAATGGGAAATAAAACTGAATGTGAGAATTACAGAGGTATTTCCCTACTGAGTGTTCCTGGCAAGATCTATGCAAGTATACTTGAGAAACGGTTGAGAAGAATTGTGGAAGAAAAGCTTGATGAAGAACAAGCTGGATTCAGGTGAAATAGAGGCTGTCAGGATCAGATCTTCACTTTAGGACAAATAGTGGAGAAATTATGGGAATATAACAAAGATCTCTATTTGAGTTTTGTTGATCTGGAAAAGGCATATGATAAGATGCCAAGTGAGAAGCTATTCAGTACGCTACAGTTATATGGTGTCAATGGGGCATTATATAAAGCAATACTTAGTCTTTATTTGAGTTGTGAGTCAGCAGTTAGAATTGAAGGAAGTACAGGAAGATGGTTTAATGTTAAATCTGGTGTGAGACAAGGATGTACATTATCCCCTCTGTTATTCATTATCTATATGGATCACATTATGAAGGAACGTGGTATTAAACATGATATCAAAATTGGAGATGTTAATGTTAGCTCTTTGCTTTATGTGGACGATGTTATACTTATCAATAAATCCACTACAAGTCTGTAAGATTCCTTAACTAAATTGAATAACCGTTGTAATAAATACGGTATGTAGGTCAGCAATAAAAAGACAAAGACAATAAAAATAGGTAGAATTGTTGAAAATATAAACTGTGTTGTGAACGGGGAACCTATGGAACAAATAAAACATTTCAGCTACTTAGGCACGATTTTTACTGAAGATGGTAAATTAAATATGGAAATAGACAACAGAATCAACAAAGCTGGTATCGTGGGAAGTCAATTGAATAAATTCATATGGAATAAGAGAAAAATTAGTCAGAACTAAATTAGCTGTATACAAGACAGTGTTCAAACCAGTTTTAACTTATGGATCTGAGAGCTGGGTCAGAAGTAAAACACTTGACCAAAGACTAGAGACCACAGATATGAGAGTCCTGAGAAAGATTATAGGCATGAACAGATGGCATCAATGGGAATATCATATTAAAAATGAGGATATTAGGAAAGAACTTGCCATTGTCAGCATCCAGGAATGTGTTAGCAGAGCTAATCTCAGGTGGTATGGTAACTTAAACAGAATGGGCAAAGAAAGATTAGCAAAACAAGTGTTCTCTGCCAGGTTGGCAGCAAAACGACCCAGAGGAAGACCAAGATATAAGTGGATTGAATTGGTACAAAGTGCCTTAGACGATAGAAATATAAGATCTGATAATGTTGGAGTCTTGACAAGTAACAGACTGATTTGGAGAAAAATTGTAGATAGGAAGTTAGTAATGATGTAATTTTTTTTCATGTAGAACTATCATATCCTGTACACCCCTTGAGGGTACATGGCAGGAATTTGATGCTATTGATGATAATGTATTTTTTTAAAAATCATTTCATGCCTCGATTCTAGGTGAACAGATTCTTTATTTGAACTTTTATATTTGTTTTTCTGAATTTCACTAGGAATTCGCTTGAACTATAAACCTCATTTTAAGGAAGAATAAAATAACAGCAGTCATAATGGACTTTCTATATACACAAGCACTACTGTTTATAGTTAAGCATCATAATTTCAGATTGGCATTATGGTCTCTTCATCTTTAAAACACAGCTCAGCACCTCAGGCATATAATTTTTTTTTAGGATGTACTATGTGAATGAAGTTTTTCTGAGCATCCTTGAGGCAAAATGAATGCTACAGTCTTGCTAAACATCAAGAATAAAATGCATTTCCGCTTACATCTTTTTTTCTTAGATTACAATGTTTTAGACTAACAATAATTCAACTGTCTCCTTTTAGGAGACACACAGAGTCCCGATGTTTAAATCCCAATAACATCATATGGAGTAAAGGCTTATACAGAGCCTTGGTTAAGAGCTTACCTACTGACATATACAGGAATAAAAATATCTGCCACTAAACAAGATCATTCTTTACTGAAAACACAGCAAGAACAATAATAATGACATTTCTGAACTATACTGTTGGATTATCCATTTGCTGAAAAAAGAACTTGAAGTGATTGAAATTAATGTATTTGGTTTCATCTTAAAAGGCTACTTTTGCAAAAAAATAACATTTTATTTTTCAGAAATTAAAAAGCTCTTTCCCCCCATTAAATACAACATTTAATTAAACAATAAAATAAGATAAATTAACATTAAAATATGATAAATGCCTTATTCATTATGAAATGGATTAATTAATCATAGAGCTAAAAAAAAAAGGATTTTTAATAAGCACCAATGAAAACAAACAGCATTTTGAAGCTATATATAGTACAGATAAACCATACTTCAATATAGCCAATATTTGTGTCTAGAAAGAACTACAGAAGTATAGAAAGAGCATTCTTGGCTTGTCTCTTGGATGATTTCCTAATTGGCTCCTCTTTATCCTCTCTCTGAATGCATATCCAATTCATCTAATATAATTTTCTCTGCTTTTCCTATGATCTTTCTTATATATATGTGAAACCTTATATTCTCCTTTTGCATATGATTTATCTTTTAACTCTGTCCACTTGAAAATTTGTCTCCATTTTTCCTGGTTGCTCCTCTTTCATTCTTGCATTCCATGTTTTTACTCCTTAACACACAAGTCTGAACATTACCCTCCATTTCGTCCAACTTGCCTTCAAATTTCCTATCATCACTTTGAAACCTCTCCTTCCTTAGCACCACAACATTTAAGTTTAAATTTTTCTATATACATTTTAATTCTATCTTTATCTCAATTTGTATTATCTTTTGCATCCTCAACTACTCGGTGTCTCAGCTTTTTTCCACATTTATTTCTACTCTTCTTATTCATACGTTTCATCCACATATTCGCAGATTTGCTTAGATTTTGAAAACTAAAATATCTCTATACAATCATAACCAAAGCATCTGCTATTTTTTTACAGTATGAATAAACAGAAACAGACTTGGAGTGAACCTCCTAATGCAAGTCAGAAGGTTCATTCTGAGTGTTCCAAAACAATAGTAAAGACTATCACATGTCTTTACTAGTGTTTTGGAATCCTAAGACACTGATTTGCTTTATGTTTCATTCATTTCTTCCTTAGTGCCCAGAATATGACATCCTTCATCATCCTGTCACATGCCTCCTCCAGATCTGCAAACATGTGGCTATCACTATAAATAACACTATAATAGCAAGCTCATTTACTATTAAATTTCTGGCAGATTTTTGCAAAGTTTTAAAACTTTTAAAAAACCTGCTAGTCCCATCACAATATTACTTTGAAGGTAATTTACTACAATAAACCACTTCTTTGATCTCTGCAGCTTTGGTATATGCTGTAATGAGATTTTGCTGTACAACTATTTTTTTGAGCGATTGATTGTTTGCTATTTTTCCTGTTCTAGCATTGTATACTTTATCAGTTGCATCCTTATCTTTCATAAATCAATACTATATTATTAATATAGTATTGATTTATAACTAAGATGATAGCGAGTCTATGGAATGAACCATATGAGAACAGATTGAAGATTTGTGGGTTGCAGAAATTGGTTGATAGGCAGAAGAGGGGAGATATGAATGAGATATTCAAATTGCTAAAGGGTTTCTATAGGATTAATTCAGAGGATATTTTTGAGATCAGGACTGGTGGTGGGAGAACTAGGGGACACCTATGGAAGCTGGGCAAGAGTGTGGTTAGCAGGGGTGTTAGAGCTGGGTTCTTTACTTTTAGAGTGGTAAACGAGTGGAATAAGCTGCCAGAGTCTGTTGTGGGTGCTATGACAGTGAGTGAGTTCAAAGCAAGGTATGATAGATACTGTGAGAATGTCGTATAGTTGTGTGGACATGAGTCTAAGGACTCCCTGGAGTCGCCCGTAATAATAATAATAATAATAAATAATTACCAACATTTACAATCTGTCTGCTTTGTAAACTTGGTCTATAAACTTTCTAATGCCTTTAATGTGTGTTCCAATATTTTTAATTATGATGATTATTTCTTAAGTAGAATACCTGAGTTCCACGAAATCAATCTTCCTATGCTGAAATGACGTGATAAATTTTAAGAGAGATTCTAAATATGAAATAAAAACAGACTGCAGTGGGGTGAGGAACTATTTATTACTAAGTTTCAACTTAAATGACCTAACTGTTTTGGCTTAAACCGAAAACAAAATTATGCACAATCAGAAACCATTGTATAAAAATATTAAAAAATATTAATGGCTTTGTTCTTTTGCAACTCCATATATCTCTGCAGATTTGAATGCTTGATTTTAGAAGGATTGGAATTTTAATTTTTATCTTTATAGATATTGTAAAAATAATTACTTTATTAACACAACAAACCTTTTGACTCTTGTTCAGTGCTATTTCCTTCTTCCTCATCAGTTTCTTCCATTTTGAATTTTTCACAAGACCAAGACATAGCTGTTATGGCAGTATCCTCCTGTATGTTTACTTGGGCTACAACAGCACCATGGACATCAATAACAACTATTTGACCAGTGGATGTTCCAAACAGCACCTGTGAAACATTATCATAAACATCTTTCATCACATTTTTTTTTTCATATTGTGAATAATAATTATGATAGATATCATGAAAATAGTGAAATGATAATGTGCCCCAGTTTGGTTTAAAGTATCTCTAAATAATAACTTCAAGTCAAATTTAAAGATAAATATATATATATATATAACATATATATATAAACTGACGAATATGAGATTGGGATATAAACTCTTGACTTGGATCAGGGGATGGTTGTTGACAGACAGATATCAAAAAGTTATATACAGTGGGTATGAATCTGGAAGATTCACACCCATTAAGTGACCAGTGGCTGGCGTACCTCAGGGTTCAGTCCTTGGGCCATTATTGTTTAATCTATACATTAATGACATCAGGAAGGATCTAACATCAGATGCGCAATTGTTTGCTGATGACATGAAGATAGACAGGGCAATCAGGGATGCTAATGATATTCAGCAATTACAAAATGATTTGAATAGACTGGAAATATGGGCAAATGAAAATGGTTGTCAATTTAACGTTAGTAAGTGTAAAGTTATGCACTTTGGCATGATCAGAGTTCTAGCGGCATATTATGTTAGTGGGGTTATGCTACAAGAAACTGATATTGGTGGATAGGAATTTAAAAGTTCAAAGGTTACATAGCAAAAGTCGCAAATACAACTCGGAGGATAATTGCAATGTTGAAGTGAACCTTGACATGTAAGGATAAGAAAGTCATTTTGCCTCTTTATAAGCTTTGATAAGACCACACCTATATTATTATGTGCAGATTTGGTCTTCCGGGTTCCAAGGGGATAAAGAAGCTGTGGAAAGGGTGCAAAGAAGAGTTACAAAGATTATATATGGATTATGGGATTTAGATTATGAGGACATATTGCATGCATGTGGATTGCAGACTCTGGTTAACAGGAGAAAGAGGAGTGATATGATAGAGGTCTATAAACTTTTGAATGGGTATTATAGGATATCACCTGATGAAATTTTTCGTTATATGGAAGGTGGAGAGAAAACTTGGGGCATCCATGGAAGTTATCTGCAGTGAAGAAAGGGGTAAGAGCTAGATTTTTCTCCCAGAGATTTGAATAGACTGGAAATTTGGGCAAACGAAAATGGTTGTCAATTTAATGTTAATAAGTGTAAAGTTATGCACTTTGGCATGATTAAAGTTCCATAGGCATATTATGTTAGCTGGGTTATGCTACAAGAAACTGATAAGACCAAGAAACAAGGGTTCAGTCCTTGTCACTTATCATGATATCCATCATAATAAGTGAGTGAGTGGAATAATTTTCCCTTAGGGGGTAGTGAGTGCATCTGGTGTGAATTATAGCCTCCCTCGATGAGTCCTTTACTCCCTGGAGGTCTCGGATAATAATAATAAAATAAAGTTGCAGTAAGAATGCAATTACTTAATTTACAAATCAATAAATATACATTGCCAAACTCCAATGGTCCAAACGCTCAACAGAATATTTGACTCTGTGATCTGTTATTGCTAATTACATGCTGGTTGGTTTTTTTTTTTAAGTGTATACACACACACACACACACACACATATATATATATATATATATTTAAACAGAATTGAATGACAAAAACCAGAAAAAAAGAAAAAGGTTTAATAGTATCCCATGACTAGTTTCGGCTTTTTACAGCCTTCTTCAGGTGTTTTTATAAAAGAAAAAATCTTAAACATTGAAGATAAAAAAACTGTGAATAGCACAGGAAAGTTACTATACATATTTAACGTGAAAACGTTGTAGTTAACGTATTCGAAGTAGTTCCTTCATTGGTCACATTGTTGGGCGAGTGCATGCGTATGGCATCTTGTGAGCACCAGTATTTGATCACAGCAGAATGGCAGTCTGGGAGGCTATGTATAGTGACTTTCCTGTGCTATTCACAGTTTTTTTATCTTCAATGTTTAAGGTTTTTTCTTTTATAAAAACACCTGAAGAAGGCTGTAAAAAGCCGAAACTAGTCGTGTGATACTATTAAACCTTTTTCCTCAGTTTTTGTCATTTAAAAATATGTTTAACAACCGAGTAGATGAACCTCCATGCATACATATATATATATATATATATATATGGTGTTTAGTAAGAAGGGAAATTAGGTTATTTCAAAAATCAATGTCTAAAGCATGCATGAGGTGACTGCATTATGTCTGCTGCCTGCATATTTATGAAAAATCAAAATAAGAAAAAAAAAATTCTATTACCTCTTCCTAAGACCAGTTAAATTAGCCTTGTCCAATAAACGCATATACAATTCTTGTCACAAATGGGATTTCAACCAAGGAGTAGTTAATTTAATCTTTCAAAGTATGCAGCATGACATTATCTTAAACATCTTTAAAAAGCCCCAGAAAAGTATTTGGAGAACAGGTCAGCACGACTTCCAATCCTTTTGGGTGGTTATTGAAGTAGTTTGTTGAGAACAGTTCAGAAACAAGATGATGAATGGAATTTTTTTTCTTGAAAATTTTGTCTATGTTCTGATGTCAATAACATAAGCTCCACTGCAATGGTACTACTCTAATGCAATACTTTATTGCACAGACTTACCAATATAGTCTAAATACAGCAGTCGACTGCATTGGTTCTTTTTTCCTCTGGAGGACAAGGTGTATACAGCTAGCTAGATGAGTGTAAGAGTATTTTATCAAGGAAGGGGTATAATAGTGTGCACTTTCTTTTTTCATTTTTGCAAAAGTAGAGATGAATGATTAACAGTATAATTAACACATGTTAATGATCCATTACTTATGTATTATTACTTACTCTTGCTTTTAGTTGTATAAAAAAATGGAAACATTCAGGTGGTTACTATGTTACCAATTAAAAAAATGTTAATGATAATCACAATAACTGCAATAATTAAACCATAATCCATAAACCTGATTTTATACTGACAATGCCTATAATACATAGGCAAAATTCTATGTTAATAATTTTTTTTTTTTTTTTTATATGAGTTTCCTCCATTTTCACAAATTTTTTAATTTAAAGTTCTTTTCAAGCCACTTCAAGCTCCTAATAAGCAGATGGTCTGGCACTGGAAAAATCATTTACCACCTTTCTGAATGAATATTTCTATTATTGGACCATTAATGGGTTGGTGATGTACAATATATAGCTTCCCAACCAAGTCAACTTGATGTTCTTATATGGCATGACCTGCTTTCACAAACAGGAAATTTTTGCCCTCAAGCGTACTCTCATTTATTACAGAAATGCCTATTAAACTTCTAGAATCTAGAAGTTTAATAGGCATCTCTTTATCACTTTCATCACCTGATGTAGCACCTACCACCCTACTAAATTGGAGGTATAAAGTGACTATTATCACGCTTCATCTCCAGTGCAGGAGATGAAGCGTGATAATAGTCGCTTCCCCCACCCTCTCTCATAACACTGCATGTGTAAAAGATGAGATGAACCCTTCGTGTGTGTGTGTGTGTGTGTGTGTGTAGGCAATACCTTTGTGGGCATGTTCCACACACCATAATTAACTAGGGAGCTGGTACTTCCTCCATTTGAGGGTGCAGTAGTAAAGCAGTTCTGACCAGATAGTACACAAGACTGAAAACCTGATGATAAGTCAGAAGATTTCTTGACCAGCTGGTGAATCATCTTAGTCACTATCATCATACCTATAGCAAGAGATACTGTCAAGATCAAGCATGGAATATGGGCACTCCTTATGCAGGAGATCATGTCCACTTCTATCATCATCTAGTATGAAAGCTGCTATGATAAACAATAGCTAGACTGTGGGTAAACAAATATCCCCCACAAAAAAAATAAATAAAATACAAAATAAAACCCTATGAAAAAATAATAAAAAATACTTCTGCATTTTTTATATACATCTCTATTTATTTTTATTCTGCATTTTAAATACATCTCTATCTCCAATATGGATTTACTCACCAGCCTGGACGTTACATCTCTATTCAGTAACATCCCTGTGGAGGAAGTCATCAACATTTTAGGAAGTTTGCTCCCACAAGACATTACTTCTCTGTTCCATCATTGTTTAACATCAAACTTTTTCTTATGGAATAAAACCATATATCAGCAATTGACTGGCCTTGCAATGGATAGCCCCCCCCCCCCTTCTCTCCATCTTGTGCTGATCTCTTTATGGAGGATTTTGAAAGTAAAATCTTAACTCAAACAGACCCTAAATCCACAGTATGGTGGAGATACGTGGACGATATCTTTATCATTTGGAACCACACAAAAAAGGACCTGTTCGACTTTCTTAACAAAATCAACTCTCTGCACCACACAATCAAATTCACTCTAGAACTTGAAAAAGATAACCAATTATCATTTCTGGACACTTTAATTAAGAAGCTTACGAATGGTGGTATCAATTTACCGCAAACCTACCAATACAGGACGTTATTTACATTTCACTTCCTGCCACCACATTTCTCAGAAACTTAGTATTGTTCACATGTTGAAGAACCATGCCTCTCTCCTTACAACAGATCAACAAGACCTCCAGGAAAAACTATCCCTGATATCCACCAACCTTATCATGAATGGATTTCCTCGAAAACTCAGTAACAAAATACTTTTCTCTGAATCCCGACAAAGACAACAAGATGATATACGTTATATTTCTACCATCGCCATTCCATACTTAGGGACAGTTTCCAATAAGATTGCTAGACTCCTTAGACCACATAAAATAAGAGTGGCCTTTAAAAGAAGACCCACAGAAACGATTAGACAATTCTTAAGATCTCCAAAAGATAGCCATCCTTTCTCCAAATATGCTGGAGTTTATAACATACCCTGCTCGTGCGGCTTGAATTACATTGGTCAAACTTCAAGGAGCCTTGAAATTAGGCAAAAAGAACACATAGGTGACGTCAATAATAACAGAGAAGAAAAATCGGGGTTAACTTTTCATTTCTCAAGAACGAATCATACCATAGAGTGGGATAGAAGCACAATTCCTTACATGGAGGAGGACTTCCGCTCCCAAATTTTTAAGGAGGCCACAACAGTTGCCCGCTGTATACAAAACCTTAACAGGAACCAAAGACTAATCTTGCCCGTGATCTGGAAGACCCTTATCAGATCCTTCAACTCACCAGAACTGAATTATAGTGCCAACTATAGAACGTTCAAAAAATAACAATGTGATATCATGCACACTCTATGCATGTATTGTACGCGCTCTGTTCTTTGTTTAATATAATTGGAATCGGTTGATTATAGTTTGTAACAGTTTTTTACTTTTTAGTGCCTTATGTCAGTTATGTACCCTGAAGATGCCAACAGCCTTAGTTGGTGAAACTAGTTGGTATAACATAGTTGTTTATTATATGCACTTGATCAATATAATCCCATTAAAAGTCTTTCCACTACTTCTGCATTTGTTTCGACATCCAGGATTTGAGATATGATCTAGTATTCAAATATACCTCAACCATAATAATACCTCAACATAAATGGCATGCAACACCATTGCAAGCATCAAAACCTGATTACCATTCCTTACTAGTATTCACCACACAAATCTTTCCATAAGTAGCATAGACATGTGCATTTGTTCAAATCTGACATTCCATGCAAGAGATTACTAAACCTTGAATCCCATCTATAATAATGTACAGTAGACAGAGGGCATTGTCAATACTGTGCCTGAAATGGATTAGCACTTCCTATGTGGGAGTCCTGTCTACAAGTCTTTCACTGCCCCCCCCCACCCCCAACCACAAGCCTCTACTGCAAACATTAATGTGCATCATACTTGCAAGTAGCAAAACCTGATTATTATTATTAATGAACTTTGACTAGCATCCTCTACTCTAATTGCATTCTGCATGGTTCTTTCTATAAGGAAAACGTGCACTTCTTCAGATCCATTAGCATGGATCTGAAAATCTTGCTAGAGGTGATTCAAGGCTTAGCCTTGAATCACCTCTAGCAAATGATTTCCATGCTTCACCTTGTTGCTTTTATTTGCTGCCACTACTACTCTAATTCTGATCATTACATTGACTTTTTTGATTATTTCTCTGATAGAGTAGACCGTATACTATATATTACTAAAAGAGTGAGATAATTTTTCTTGGAATCTAACATTTATGAAACAAACTGGCTTTCCTTCCCTAATTTCACACAAGCTAGATTTGCTCTTAGTAGCAATCTAATGCAAATTGTTTATTTAGCAAACCAGAATATCAGCTAATCTTCGTCATTCTCCCAAGAAAACTATTCTTCCAGTTACTGTAGATGTCAGTTTTGTTCACGTTTCCTTTTCTTCAGATAGGCCTTCATCCACTGTTGGAATGTCCACTCACCAACCAACAGGATATGGGTTTGAATCCTGCTATGGGTATGGATGTTTGCAATTAGGCAGGAAGTGAATTTCATTGCCCAGTGTGAGACCAGATCCCTACTTATTGGTATCCTGATAAAGTTCCACCTTTGGTCTCTATCATATCCCACCATGTGCTTCAAGGGCACAGAGGTCTGGCATATGCCAGTTTACAGGCCTAGGTCAATCCCCTGTGAGAATGGCCAGTCCTCAACACAGTGCAAACAGCATCGAACGAATGACCCTCCCCCTCCAACTTGTTTAACTTTTTGCATGAGCCATTAGCAGCAGAGACTCTACCAATCAATCAACCTTTGCTGGCACCTTTGGTCTCTAGAAAAATAATTTTAAAAAAATATAAATATATATAATAAAAACTGGAAAAAATACTTAGCTCACCATGTTACAAATGTACTATAGGTTTACATGAAACCTTTCATGGGTCGGAGCCACATAAGAAAAAAAGATCACACCACAATGAAATAAAAATATCAGCAATTATTATTATTAGACTTCCAGGGAGTCAAAGACTCATCATGGCAGTTCATACACCACCCACACTGGCTGTCATACCTTCTCTTAAACTCATTCCAATAGATTCACTGACAACTTCAACAGGCATACTGTTTCACTCACTCACAGTTCTGTTATTTGATTCTACAGTAGCTCCAATTAGAATGGCCTCTGGGATTGCTAAGTATTTCTCCAAATACCCAATCCAACCAAATAACTGAAACAATCCTTGCTGGAATGAGTGCCTCTATTTCCACTCTACACAAAACTGCTGACTTGTGTGAGCCATTAGCAGCAGAGACTCTACCAATCAATCAACCTTTGGTCTCTAGAAAAATTAATTTAAAAAAATATCAATATATATATATATATATATATATAATAAAAACTGGAAAAAATACTTAGCCCACCATGTTACAAATGTACTATTGGTTTACATGAAACCTTTCATGGGTCAGAGCTACATAGCAAGAAAAAAAAGATCACACCATGCCTTGATTCAACAAGTGTATCAAAGCAGTGCAAGATAAAAATTAAACCTATCTTAAATGACTCAAATCAAAAACCTCAGCACTGCATTAAGCCTATATAATGGTCTGCAACATCTGTACAAAAAAATAAAATAAAATAGGCAAGCCTCTCATTAAGACTCTTTAGGTGGAACTCTTCTTCCCTTCCATGCTACCACCTTTCACATCCAGAGGCAGTACCATGGTAACATCAATTAAAGATAAGGGTGATACCATGGCATCAGTCTTCTCCTCATCCAAATCTTGTTTACATAACCACAGAAAGTTACCACCCATTATATTACAAACAACTAACCACTTGCTTCTCTGATTATTTGCCAGAAAGACAACAAAAATCATCAATAAATCTAGTTACTAAAAGTATGGATATAAGTATCAATATTTCAAAAAATGTTAGCTTTTGGGAAAAGAAGTCATTTAAAACTATCAAATATTTACTGGAACACTCACAAAGATAACTAAACTGTCCCCATCAGCCTCTAGTTGGCCGTCAATGGTAGATAAAGTGAATGTTTATCAGAGTTACCTTTTTGGACTTTCTACATTGCATACATCTGAGTTTGCGCCTAAATGGTTTTGGCGTTAAGTGTCTAGAGAGAACTTTGTTCACTGAGCATGCTGAAGTGCAACTTCAGAAAAACTTAAGTGATTAGAGTGGATGTGTGTGAAGGCACTCATGAAGCAAGGGAGTGTGAAAATAACCAACAAGTGTAGAAACTATTCTCTCAAGCAAAAATAGCAAACTGGGTAGTCAATTCAAGAAGTAAAGGTGGTTGGAGGCCTAAAGGAATACTATCGTTTCCATATACTAATGTCAAAAGTATAAGGAACAAGAGGAAAAAAAGGCAGTGCAACCTCACCAAAAGTTATAGGCATTAGTGAGACCTGGCTAACAGCAGATGATGTAGTTACATGAATAGAATGCAAAGATGTTATATTTTCCTTTCTTTCAAGCTTACACGGTAATCCGAATATATTTTGGAAAATTATGGAGAGAACTACCGTGTTTGAGTAAAACTTTAGTTTAATATTAACTAAAATCCACTTTCGGCGTTTCGACCTTTATATCAAGGTCATCTTCTGGAGCATATACACTATATACAGAAAACAAGCTACACTACACTCTACATGGTTTGTTAAAGTCACTGACCAACCGTTACAACAATTATTGACCTGACCGCTGGCGAAAAAAAATAATAATAAAACAAAAAAGAAATGAATAAAATAAAAAAAGAAATGAAAAATAAAAATATACATCAACACTAGAGTCCTATTATTAATATTATCTACTGGTTATAAAATTACATTGGGAGCAACAACAAGTCTAAGAATATATTAACACCATGATCATACATATACATTCCAACCAGTTGGTATGGAATGGATTCCAATACTGGCTGAAGGTTGCCTAGAGTCCTAACGTATGCTGGATACTACGTATTAGGTGGGTTGAATGTGTGCCATCCAGATTCTTGGAATTTTCATGCTGCCATTATTGTTGATATTTGGGTGGTTTATCAAAATTTCGCAGGCTTTTTTAAATTTTCTTTCATACGAGGTTTTTGTATGGTGTGAAGAGCAGGTACTTTTCCAGTCGATTTGGTGTAAGGTGTTGAGAGCATGATCTGAGAGGTCTGCTTCATCAAAATGGGTATATTTAATGTGTTCTTTCTTACGTATAGGGATTGTACATCCTCTTTCACCAATGTACGATAAGTTACAGGTGCAGTGGATGCAACAAACTCCAGGATGAGCTAATAGGAGAAGAGGATCATCAGAGGAGTTGAATATGTTTTTAAGTTTAGTAGGTGGTTTCAAGGTGGCATTGTGGTTATAATGGTGTAGGATTCTGTTAATTTTTTCCGATAACCCTTTAATGTATGGGATGGCTATGGTTTCACTGTAGTCTAGATTCTTTTTTTTTTTTGTTGATGTTTTATGAAGTATTTTATTGACAGTATTTTTTTATAGCCATTATTTATGAATGTGTCGCTGATGATTTTTAGTTCCTGTTTCAGAGCTTGCTGGTTGGAGCAAATTGTTATAGCTCTGTTTTTAAGGGTGTTAATGACATTTTTGTCATGGGTGGTGGTATGAATTAGCATGTGTGAATTGGCTAGTGTGTGTCGGTTTGCGGTTGACTGTGAAGGATAGACTGCCTGAAGGAAGACGCGTGACCAGTGTATCTAGGAACTGGAACGAGTATTGAATTTCAATTTCGATGGTAAATTGTATGCGTTCATGTTGTTTTTCAAGTGGCTAAGGAATGTGTTTAGCGTTTGTCATCCATGCAGCCAGATAACGAACACATCGTCAACGTATCTAAGCCACACTGTAGGTTTTAGAGTGGCAGAATCAAGAGCACTTTGTTCAAAGTTTCCATATAGAAGTTAGCGATTCGGGGGTAGTGGCGAGCCCATGGCTGTACCTTCTTTTTGTAGGTAAACAGTGTGACTTAGATACGTTGACGATGTGTTCGTTATCTGGCCACATGGGCGACAAACACTAAACACATTCCTTAGCCACCTGAACAAACAACATGAATGCATACAATTTACCATCGAAATTGAAAATCGGAACTCGCTCCTGTTCCTAGATACACTGGTCACGCATCTTCCTCCAGGCAGTCTATCCTTCACGGTCAACTGCAAACTGATACACACATGCTAATTCATACCACCACCAATCCAAAAATATGGGATCATTAATACCCTTAAAAACAGAGCTATAACAATTTGCTCCAACCAGCAAGCTCTGAAACAGGAACTAAAAATCATCAGCGACACATTCATAAATAATGGCTATAAAAAAAATACTACATAAAACATCAACAAAAAAGAATCTAGATTACAATAAAACCATAGCCATTCCATACATTAAAGGGTTATCGGAAAAAATCAACAGAATCCTACGCCATTATAACCGCAATGCCACCTTTAAACTACCTACTAAACTTAAAAACATATTCAACTCCTCTAAGCATCCTCTCCTCCCATTAGCACATCCTGAAGTTTATTGCATCCACTGCACCTGTAACTTACCGTACATTGGTGAAAGAGGACGTACAATCCCTATACATAAGAAAGAACACATTAAATATACCCATTTTGATGAAGCAGACCTCTCAGATCACGCTCTCAACACCTTACACCAAATCGACTGGAAAAGTACCCGCTCTTCACACCATACAAAAACCTCGTATGAAAGAAAATTTAAGAAAGCCTGTGAAATTTTGATAAACCACCAAAATATCAACAATAATGGCAGCATGAAAATTCCAAGAATCTGGATGGCACACATTCAACCCACCTAATACGTAGCATCAGGCATACATCAGGACTCTAGGCAACCTTCAGCCATTGGAAACCATTCCTTATCAACTGGTTGGAATGTATATGTATGATCATGTTGTTAATATATATATATATATATAGACTTGTTGCTGCTCCCAATGTAATTTTACAACCAGTAGATAATATTAATAATAGGACTCTAGCGTTGATGTATATTTTTATTTTTCATTTTATTTTATTTATTTTTTATTCGCCAGAGGTCAGGCCAATAATTGTTGTAACGGTTGGTCAGTAACTTTAACAAACCATGTAGATTGTAGTGTAGCTTGTTTTCTGTATATAGTGCATATGCTCCAGCAGATGACCTTGATATAAAGGTCAAGATGTCTAAAGTGGATTTTAGTTTATATTAAACTAAAGTTTTACTCAAACACGGTAGTTGTCTCCATAATTTTTCAAAATGTATGTTATATTTTCATGGAGGATAGAGAAGATTGAATAGGGAAGGGTGATTGTTCATTTGAAGCAGTTTGGTGTGAGATCAAGGACAATAAGACAATACAGATATTCTGAGTATAGATATTCTGAATTCACTGAAGTAAGTACTCTTACCTCATGCAGTTCAATTTTGCTAATTTTTGTACCAGCAAAAAAAAGGTTTCTTCAACTGCTTTATCTAAGTTGCTAAATTCCATCTCCTTTTCCAGTAGAAATAACAGATGCATCCTTAAGACAGATTAAATTTTCCAATCAGCGTTTCCTATAGAACATCAATTGCAATATTTTCCTTTATTTACCAATACTTATTTACAGTCTTAACCCCTACACTTTAAAGGCTCACAGTTCTACGATTCCTTTTTCGGAATCTTCTATTAATATTCCTCCCACTGTCACATACAATTAAAATAAACTTTGTAAGAACAAAATTCCTCAGTCTGCATTCTTAAACTTCCATTAGCTCTATCTTGTTTTTCCTCCGTTACTTCGATACCGAACGCTCTCTTGTTGTTTCCGTTACCTCGATACTGAACGCTCTCTCTCTTGCTAACCACATGTCGGAAAGCATGTGAACTCAATGAAAGTGGCAAGCAAGAAGTTGTGTATAATGGCTGATTTGTCATCTCCGTTAGCGTTATGAGAATGTCTTTACAAAACACAGCACTTAATAATTTTAAACAGCAATAAAATTTCTGAAAGTAACAAAACTATCCAAATCTAGTAAGTACATAATTTTTTTTTAAATGCTTCACATTTTGTTTTGACAAAATAACATCAATAATGGGCACATCACAAGTGCGACAATATATATTATGAAACCAAAACTAATAATGTACTAACATAAACAATTTGTAAAAATATTCATAATTTTAAATTATGACTGTTTTTACAAAACCATTAATAGATAAAGCAATCACAACTGACTCAAGCATCCCAGTCCATTCATTCACCACGCCCCAAGCAAAAAATCTAGTCCTCACACACTTGCTAACAACACTCTTACCCAACTACCAGGATAAGATTTTGTTCTTCTCCCCTCTAGCCAAGTGCTGAAACATTTCCCCTGCATCAATCCTATAAAATCCTTTAAGTAACTTAAATGTTTCTATCATATTAGAGAGGTCATGAAAGGGTTGTTGGCAGAGATGAGAGTGAAGAGTGAGAAAGTGAAAATAGTAAGTATATTATCTCGATATGATAAAAATTAATTAAGAAGGGCTATGATGGCAAATGATTCGATGCATAAGCTGTGTAGAAGGAATGGATGCAAGTTTCTGGATGTGTAGAGTGAGTTTGAGGGAAGATTAGATTTGTAACTGCACCTGAATGGGTTTCGTATCAGGAGTCTTGAAACACAAATAACTGGTATGAGACCTAACACAGAGTCAAGAAAACTAAATTATAATGGGAGGAATGGAGAGAATACGAGAGTAAGAGCAACAATGTTTTATCATCATCATCATCAAATTATTCCTGCCATGTACCCTCAAGGGGTGTACAGAATATCATAGTACCACATGAAAAACTTACATCATTACTAACTTCCTATTTACAATTTTCCTCCAAATCAGTCTGTTACTTGTCAAGACTCCAACATTATCAGATCTTATATTTCTATCTTCTAAGGCATTTTTTATTGTATCAATCCACCCATATCTTGGTCTTCCTCTGGGTCGTTTTCCTGCCAACCTGGCAGAGAACACTTGTTTTGCTAATCTTTCCTCTCCCATTCTATTTAAGTGACCATACCACCTGAGATTAGCTCTGCTAACGCATTAGGAAAGAACTGGACAATGTCAAGTTCTTTCCTAATATCCTCATTTTTAATATGATATTGCCATTGATGTCATCTGTTCACGCCTCTAATCTTTCTCAGGACTCTCATATCTGCGGTCTCTAGTCTTTGGTCAAGTGTTTTACTTCTGACCCAGCTCTCAGATCCATAAGTTAAAACTGGTTTGAACACTGTCTTGTATACAGCTAATTTAGTGTTCTGACTAATTTCTCTCTTATCCCATATGAATTTATTCAATTGACTTCCCACCATACCAGCTTTGCTGATTCTGTTGTCTATTTCTATATTTAATTTACCATCTTCACTAAAAATCGTGCCAAAGTAGAAATGTTTCACTTGTTCCACAGGTTCTCCATTCACAACACAGCTGACATTTTCAATGATTCTGCTTATTTTCATTGTCTTTGTATTGCTGACCTTCATACCATATCTATTGCAACAGCTATTCAATTTAGTCAGAGAATCTTGCAGACTTGTAGCAGATTTATTTAGAAGCATAACATCATCTACATAAAGCAAAGAGCTGACATTAACATCTCCAATTTTGATATCATGTTTAATACCACTTTCCTTCATAATGTGATCCATATAGATAATGAATAACAGAGGGGATAATGTACATCCTTGTCTCACACCAGATTTAACATTAAACCATCTTCCTATACTTCCTTCAATTCTAACTGCTGACTTACAACTGAAATAAAGACCAAGTATTGCTTGATATAATACCCCATTGACACCATATAACTGCAGCGTATTGAATAGCTTCTCTCTTGGCACCTTGTCATATGCCTTTTCCAAATCGACAAAACTTAATACAGATCTTTGTTATATTCCCATGCTTTCTCAACTATTTGTCGTAAAGTGAAGATCTGATCCTGACATCCTCTATTTGGCCTGAATCCAGCTTGTTCTTCACAAAGCTTTTCTTCCACAATTCTTGTCAACCATTTCTCAAGTATACTTGCATAGATCTTACCAGGAACACTTAGTAGGGAAATACTTCTGTAATTCTCACATTCAGTTTTATTTCCCGTTTTATATATGGGTACTACGAGAGCTCTACTCCAATCATCGGGAATTCGTCCCCGTGTCCAGGCTTTCTGAACAATTCAGTGCAGCCACTGTAAGACTTTTATACCACCATACTTCAACATTTCTGGTCGAATATCATCTACTCATGCTGCCTTTCCACATTTTAAGCCTTTGATGGCTTTTTCTACTTCAAGTATGGATATGTATTCCTGACTGCATGCCTGGTCAGTGTTTTTTTACCACTGTGCTGTCATCACTGCTAGTTTCATTTGAAAAACTGTAATTAGTAATTACAGTTTTTCAAAGTAATTACTCCATACGTCACGGATATCTTTTTCTTCCGTTTTCCTGTCACCTTCATCGTCCCTAATTCCTTTTACAGCACTCTTTCCTCCATTTCTAAGCTTCTTCAACAACCTCCAGAATATTTTGCCACCTTCTTGATATTCATTTTCTATATTCTTGCCAAAGTCCTCCCATGACTTTGGTTTAGCTAGTTTTACACAGTGTTTAGCATTCTTGCATTTGTCTCTGTATTCTCTAAGAGCACAAGCTGAATTATTTGACAGGAACTTTTGATATGCTTTGTTCTTTTCCTTCGCTGCCTCTTTAACTTCCTGTGTCCACCACAGAGTTCTAATATTTCTATCCTTGCAGACAACTTCACCACATGCCTCTCTAGCTGTTTCAATCAGGGCCTTCTTCAAGGCTTGCAACTGAATCTCCAAGGTTTGATTCCTGTTCTCAAACTCTTTCATTTTCTTTTCAATAATCTTTGTGTATTTTAGTCTATAGTTCACATCTGAGAGCTGCTCAACTTTTATTCGCTTTAAAACTTTCTTACATGTTCTTCTTTTCAATATGAAATTCAATTTTATCCTGCTCAAGACTAAATAGTGATCACTTCCAATTTCAAATCCTCTGTACACTCTGGTGTCCTGCACCAGGGAGAAAACATCACTATCAACAAAAACATAGTCAATGAAACTTTTTTTTCCTTTCCTCTTCTCTCCATGTGAATTTGTGCACATTTTTATGTTGGAACATGGTGTTAGTAATAACCAGTCCATGTCCTGAGCAGAAATCCAACAGATATTTGCCATTATTATTAGCTTTGCTCTTTTCTCCAAATTTTGCCAAAATATTTTTGTATGTCTCACAATCATTTCCTACTCTGCTATTTAGATCCCCAACAAGGACCAACTTTTCCTTTTGCATTGTGTCAGTCGCTTTTTCTAAAGCATCAAAAAATTCCTCCACTTCTACCTTAGTAGAACCTTCTGTGGGACCATAGCCACAAATAAGTCTCATTGTCCAGTTCCCATTCTCATATTTGCCCACATTACTCTACTTGAAACTGCCTGCCATTCAAGAAGATTAGCCTCGTATTTTGTGTTGAATACTATGGCTACAACTTCTTTTCCTTGATTGTCATTGCCTGAATATAACATTTTGTATTTATTGCTCAGAAAGATCTCACCAGTTTTGGTCTTTTTTGTTTCAGTCACCCCTATTATGTCGATCTGGTACTTATCTAATTCCTCAGCTAGCTCCATTTCTTTGCCATTCAGGCTTCTTATGTTGATAGTACCGATCTTTAACTCTGGTGATGTTGAGTTAGGGTGTGTTTTCAGATTTGTTCCAGTAGCTGACTTTTCGCTGTTCGCCCTGGTTCCCTGGCGAAAACAACGGGGGGGGCTTGTTTAACCCGGTGAAGCCCCAGCTAGCATGAAATTTTGTCATGTTGTACCATCGTTTTTTATTTTGGTTTATCCAATAAGAATATAATTTGGTTGGCTAAGTCCCAAATTGCCAGCCCATCCTCGTTCGTTCAGTATCCAAGTGGATACCCAACATGGGGCACCACGAGACAGTGAAGATTGGACATTAGGTCAGAAGCCCTGGTCGGTTCTCTGCATTCCTTTAAAGGCTATGTGGAGGTCTCCTCTCAGTTATACAGCTTTGACCCTTAAGCGCCCCCCTTAACTACAAACAATGTTATATAATTGTGCTAATGATGGGAATGGGCATTATCATGGAAATGATTATGAGGAGAGAATGAAAGATAAGAGTATCAGAAACAAAGGGATAGAGTTTGTTGCCTTGATTAATATGTTGGAACCTCAGATTGTAAGAATTAGTGAGATCTGGCTATCAGAATCAGACATACTAATCATACGTACGCAATACACTGGTATTGAGTATGTCTGATTCTGATAGGATAGGAGAGGAGGGAGGGGGTGCTGCTAATGATATTGGATGAATTGAATCCAGTTAGTATCGAGACCTATGAACGTAGTACTAGTAACAATATTTCATACAGCAGTGATTTGAAGTCATCTGGTGTGAGATGGTATCTAACAATATCATTTACATAGTGAGGTGTCGTTACAGGCCTGGTTGATTCCCATCAACGACGTGAGGAGCTTAAGGATCTTCCTCAGTCATAGCCAAGTTAGCTGGTTTTGGGCGTGGACAGCAGGGTTTTTTCCACCAGTTTATCTGGTGTTTTTCATCCCACAAGCAAGTAAACCGGTCTGAGGACACACGGATTACAGTCAGGAATACTGACCCAGCCATAGGTCTGATTCGTCAGCCTATGCCGGTTCCGGAGCCCAGATAAAATTTTTTTTTTGGGGGGGGGGGGGACTAGATGGTACTATGAACTCCCATAAAAAGGGGGAACGCAGTATCATCACACGAAATTTATTTTTACAGGCCTGGTGGATTGGTTGCTAGTGATGAAGAAATGCATCATCAAATAGAGACGATGGAAGCAAAAAGAGTAATCATAACGGGCGACATTAATTATCCAAATATTGATTAGGTAGTAGCAAAATGAGAAGAATGAAACTGATTTCACTGAGCTGTTGTGAGTCAACTTCTTCAGGCAGCATGTGACAGAAGGAGCTGAAGGTCAAAGAGTGTTAAGATTTGATTATAGTGAAGAGGATGTTTCAGTTAAAGACATAACTATTCTACCACCGGTTAGTGACAATGATCATGCAGTACTCTTGGGAAATGACTTAAGTTTATGAACTATAAAACAGGAAATTATGACCAACTGAGGAGTATACCGAGTTCAACGGAATAGTATTGGTTGCTGGATGGGAAGAATATCGACAGTACATGGGAAGCATTTAAAAAAATACTTAAATGATGCAATATCAGAATGTATCCCAAAAATTTGAGGAATAAATACGGTAGGAGTCAAATGGATGTGTAATCTTATCGGGCAAGAGATTCGCAAGAAAAGGATGATGTGGAAGGAATACCGTGTGCATAAGGATGATGTCTGTTATGAAAATTATAAGCAGCAGGCTAGAATAGTCACAACCGTTGTATGGAAAGCTAAGTGAGTATGAAAAGAAACTGGCTCTACAAGCTAAAGACAACCTACAACATTGATGGCGAACCTATGGCATGCGTGCCAGAAGTGGCACGTCCGAGAATTTTGCTGGCACGTCAACGATTTACAGGTGATATCCTTTTATACGCTTATAAATTACTCAACCTTTTTTTTTAATTGTTACAATACGTACAAGTTAAATATAGGTATTATTTCTGGGAAAACTCCCATGTTACTCCTCTTAAAAACTATTATTTTTATGGCTCTTTTGCCTGCTTTTGTTTAGGAGTGCCAATGTCATTGGCTTTTTACTTAAGAATTCTTAGGGCATTGCAGATGTATTTTAGAGATAAATATATGTAGCATAATAGAAGAAAATTCGATTTTCTTTTTTGTTTGAATCGTTTGAAAAAATGATATTTTCAAATTAATTCTCCCACATTGCCTAAGCTCCCCCCCCTCACTCCCCCCTTTCAACACAATAACAGCAGAAGCATGCACACCACAGAAAAAAAGACAGGCAACAACATCCAAGAAAAGGTATGCATGAATTTTCTTTTATTATTATTAAGAATTCTTGAGTAAAAAGCCAATGACACTAAAACTTGGGCACTCCTAAACAAAAACAGGCAAAATAGCCGTAAAAATAATAGTACAAGTTAAATTTTGTTTTACACGAGAAAGCAGCTATGAAGACGTGCATATGATTGGTGCGGTATTAACAAAAGATCGTGCGACCCAAAGACAACCTACAATTGTTGAGTTGAAATGCTAATTCTCTTCGACTGAATTCCATAATATCTGAAACTGTAATAATAACATTCACTATATATTTTTTAGTTTTAACACATTCATGACGGGTTGTTGTTTATCGTTCCGAAGGAACTTCTCAAGACACAGACGAACTCGCACGCATTATATGGCAAGTTTCAATTCGTGGTAGAATTTTATTTGAAGTTAGACTTTGTAAACGTTCATAATGACATCGAGAATTTCAAATGCAATAAAACAAACACTTATTTCATGTAATTGAAAAATTGGCCAATAGTTTTTATTTAGATAATGTGTTTCTGGTGCAACATATTGTTTTGCTTGAATCTATACAGCATAGTTTCTGTGAGAGGGAACATGTGATTACCTCTTTTTAGTTAGCACTGTTTTTATTCTAATTTCTATAATTGCACTATTTGTTGAGAATATAGAGGGTGGTTCAAAATTCCACGTACAAACTTTGAGGGGAGGTAGAGAACATTAAAATCAACTATATTCACATAGGAAAGCATGACTGGAAACGCCACCTGGAGGTGCCGCTGTTTGCCAGTGCTACAAGTGAGCAATTGGGGCTTCCTCGTTGAAGTTTTCGACGTTGTACGAAGAACATGTATCGTTTTACAAACGGTGAGATAGCAGACATGCACTTTGTTTACGGGTTAGCTGACGGTAATGGACGAGCCGCTGTAAGAATGTATCGCAAAAGGTACCCAAACAGATGTGTACCGCATCACCAAATGTTTGCGCATTTGCATCAGAATTTGTGTGACTATGGATCATTCAGGGATCGCAGGCATGATAGTCTGCGGCCACGATCGACGCAAAATTCTGCCATGGAAAAGGAGGTGTTGCATGCAATGGACGATAATCCAGAGACAAGCACACGTGCCATTGCCTCTGCTATAGGAGTATCCCAATCCAGTGTATTGCGCATTTTGCACTCTGAGTCCTTACATCCATTTCATCTGCAACTGGTCCAGTTACTGATGGCCGAAGATTATATTTGATGTGTGGAATTCGCACAGTGGTTTCTGCAGAAAAGTGCTGTAGACCTGGATTTTCCAAATTGTGTTTTGTTCATGGATAAAACTATTTACCCGCGAAGGGGTCTTCAATCACCATAATGATCATCTGTGGGCCCATGAGAATCCACACGTTGTGCGATCACATGCTGCACAATAACACTTCACCAATAACGTATGGGCAGGTATCTTCGCTGACTGTTTACTTGGCCCATACCTATTACTACCACGACTGGACTCCTAGAAGTATCGGACCTTTTTGGAAGAAGGTCTGCCGGATTTACTGAACAATGTTATAATGACTGTGCATCGGTAGATGTAGTTCCAACATGACAGGGCTCCAGCCCATTTTGGCATTTCTGTGTGTCAATATTTGGACAGGTCCTTTGGGGCTCGATGGATTGGGTGTGGTGGACGCGTCGCATGGCCCCACGCTTACCTGATTTATTGAGCATTGATTTCTTTCTGCAGCCTGGTTAGTCGAGTGGTTAGCGTGTCTGCTCTCCAGCCAACAAGCTGCGGGTTCGAATCTTGCCATGAGCATGGATGTTTGTTATTGTCCTACAAACTTTGTGTGGAAAGGGAATCGAGGATCCTACCACTTATGCTAGCAGAAGACATGATTGCCAAAACCATGTGAGGTATGGCAGTGATCATATGGCGCTTCGGACATCAGATGTGAAATTTTTTTATTTATTTTTTTTTATGATTTCTTTCTGTGCACCCTTAAAGCCATGGCGTACGAAATGCCTGTTGCCTCTGACACGGACCTCGTGGCAAGAACCGCCATCGCCACTGCTCCAGCTGGGAAAATGTACAACAATCAATGCGTCGTCGGTGTCGGGCATGCATCATTGCTAATGGTCGTAACTTTGAGCACCTGGTGTGAAATTATATTATGCATCCAACTACTATTGAACTGTTCAGTTATGCTTAATAAAGTTTTTACACTACTTACTGCCTTGCGTTATTTCTATATCTTTGTGTTAGTACCTTCCAGTGGCGTTTCTGTTCATTCTTTCCTACGTGAATATGGTTGATTTTGATATTCTCTACCTCCCCCCTCCCCTCAAAGTTCGTACGTGGAATTTTGAACCACCCTGTATTACACAGACTGCAAAAGCTTCTGTATCGTATTCAGGAATACAATAAAAGTACTTGTTTTTCTTGTATTTGTAGTATAATGGCTGTTGGGGAGGGCATGTCGTTAACGGTGGGGAGCAGGGGAATATTTAATTTTATCATCAACAATCCTATACAATTCTCTTATTTTGTATAAAAAATAATAAAAATCCATCCTGTAGCAGTTAGGAGGGCGAAGTATGCTAGCAGCACTGTATTTACCACAGTGTCATATTGCTACGTGCGCAAGCATATGCACGTCATAGTGAGATGCGAGCTATTAGCGTAATGCAGCACTGTCTGTCACACAGTTCCACTGTTGTTTAAATGCAGTTTGCACCAGTAGTAAAGTGTTCGTAGTGCTTATCGTGTTTACTCTGTCTCTTTAAATATTTGATATTTGGACATTACAAATAAAGGATTTAATTGTAATGTCCAAAAATTATAAATCCATTCCTTTAATTACAATTAAAGGAATGAGTTTTATTTTTAAGAAATTTTGAATTATACTAAACTGTATAATTTTATCGATAATAAACAATATTTTTTCATGTTTAATTTTTTTTTTTTTTTTATCATAATTTTGATATTTTATCCCAACATGTATACACTGTATTTACAGTATGTATGTATATTTCTTAAGTTGCACCACCTCCCAAGATTTCAAGTCACGAGCCGCCACTGGTGGGGAGCGAGTTACTATCACCTCGACATGGACATGTTCAAACATTTTTAGTGTGCGAGTTATATGTAAAACATTTTAATGTCTATTTTCGTAAAGTAAAATCGGGGACACGAGTTATACACAAGGGCAAGGTTTATTCGAGTAAATACGGTAAGTGTTTCACCAACAAGTTGACATCCTTCTGCTGTTTCCTCTGCTCAGCTGATTTCTATGGTGAGTTACAATGCATAAATATTTTTCTCTCTACCGTTTTTTTTTTCAAACTAACATCATTAAAATCAATTTAATAATACAATAATCAATTTTACACTGAATATTTATATATAAATAAATATTATAAATAAAATAAAATATTATTTATAAATACTATATATGTGGCATGGCACGTGCATATAAAAAGGTTCAAGACCAATGTTACAGGTGAGAGAATTTTCTCAGGAAACCTGATATATATATTATAAATAAATAAATAAAGTTGCATTAATTTTCTATTAATTTTCCCCTATTAAAAACTGCCCGGCACGTCAGCAACTCGAATGGCAAATTTTTGGCAAGCGCCGGCATATCAGCAACTCGATTTGCAAATTTATGGCACGCGCACATAAAAAGGTTCGCCACCATTGACCTACAAGAATTCTATCGATATGCTGCAAGTAAAAGAAACAATGAATGTGAAAGAATAACTCTTCTGAATGCAGATGGTTTGAGGATGACAGATGCAGAAGAAGTTGTTCAACTAATGTGTCCATTTTGCTAAAATATCATATCAACCTGGTATATGCAACATTGACTTCACTGATACCTCTTCACTGAATGAGGAAACTCAGGTATGATGAGGAGGTATTAGATATGTTGCACAAACTGAATAAGAATTCAGTAATAGGGACTGATGTGATATCAGCACGGGTGCTAAAAGTGTGTTCAGATGAACTGCCTATTCCTTTGACCAGGCTATATAATTTGAGTCTCAGAACAGGGAAGATTCTGCAAAAATGGAAAGAATGTATTGTAATTCTATTACACAAGGGTGGGGTAGTATGGTGCAAAGACCAATGTATCCAACTACTGATGAATCAGTATCTCAGGAGTGGTAGTGAAGATTTTTGGAAAAGTTGGTTAGGACTTGCAATCAGAAATGAGTTGACAGTGATCTCTACTTTGCAATGAACAACATGAGTTTACTAAGGTAAGGTCATGTTTTAGCAACTTATTCACACACTATATTGTTACTATTGAACTAGACAAGGGGAATGGATACACCATGATACTTTTGGATTTTGATAAGGCTTTTGAAAGAATACAGCATGGAAGACTTGCATAATTGGAGAATATGGGTTTGAATTATAAAATATTAGAGTGAATAAGAGGATGGCTGACTGACATCAAAAAGTGATATGTGAGGGGATGCGAGTCTGCAAGATTTAAAACTAGTAATGTACCACAGGGATCAGTCTTTGGTCCACTGTTATTCAATATGTAAATTAATGACATTGGGAAGGATATGACAGGCAACATACAGCTATTTGCTGATGATGCAAATATAGGTAGGGTAATCAGGAATGCTGATGATATGCAGTACTTGAAGAATGATTTCAATAGGCTGGAATTGTGGGCATGGGAAAATGGATGTCAGTTCAATGTCAGTAAATGTATTATTACTATTACTATCTACTAAACACTCCAAGGGATCTTGAAGTGTTAGTAGATAGCAAGCTGAAGTTCAAGGGGTCATGTAGCAAAGATTGCAAATACAAATCAAATTGCAATGCTGAAATGAACTTTCACATGTAAAGATAAGGATGTCATTTTGCTTCTTTACAAGGCCTTGATAAGATCTCACTTCGACTACTGTGTGCAGGCCTGGTCTTCTGGTTTCCATTGTGATTCTGATACAGTAAACAGAGTGCAAAGGAGTCAAAAATGATATCTGGAATGTGAAATACTGATGATGAAGACAGATTGAGAATTTGTAGACTGCAGACACTAGCAAACAGGAGAAAGAGGGACGATATGATTGAGACTTACAAACTTTTGAAAGGGTCTTACAGGATTCGGTTAATGGAATTTTTCCTTTTTTTATGGAAGGTTGGGAAAGGACAAGAGAGCATCCTTGGAAGCCGAGAATGAATGCTGCTAAGAAGGGGACGAGGGCTAGATTTTTCTCTCGTAGGGTGGTGGAATGGAATGATTGGAATGGATTGACATTGAATGTATATGCAAGCAGTGTGAATGAATTCCAAGAATAAGTACGATAGCTAATGCTTGTAGTATGTGGCCTCCCTGATGAGTGACTCCCTGGAGGTTTCTCTTAACTCCCCCCCCCCCCCTTTTGCCTATCAACAAACTTTGGTAATCCACAAACCCTCAATATATCCTCATAGGGAGCATTCCACAGACAACACTCACCATCTTGGTCACTTGCCTCTGGATCCTCTCCCCCACCACTTCCTCATCTCCAAGAAACCCAGTAGACCAGACCTGAGCACAGCACTCCAGATGTGGTTGTATCAAAGACTTGTAAAGAGGAATTATAGCTCACTTATCTCTGCTTAGTGTGTTCTTCAATAACCAAGCAATTCTGTTGGCTACTCTGCTACTTTTAATAATATGCCCTCTAAACTTAATTTTTCTACCTACTACTACTTCCAAATCCTTGCCTTCATCAATTTGATACATAGCTTGTAATCTTTGTATCCAAAATACAAATCTTTACACTTTTCCACATTAAATTGACATTCATTGTTTTTCCCATACTGTCAGCCTACTTAAATCATGATGCAAGATCTCTACATCACCTTGATAAATTATTACCCTATCCAACTTTGCATCATCAGCAAACAACTGAATATCTCCCTTCAAATTATTTCCTATAATCCTTTATGTACAAATTAAACAGCAGTGGTCCAAGTACAGAGCCTTGCAGCACATCAGCTTTAACTGGATTCTGCTCCTCCATATATTACTACTTTCTACTTACAAATACTTTCTAGTTTTAGTATTTGTCCATCAGCCAACTTTTTTATTCATATCACCAGTTTCCCATCCATCCTATGTTGCAGTTGCAAAAGAGTTTCTTGTGGTAACCAGTCAAATGCCTTTGCAAAATCCAGCAGTATCATCGTATTGCCATTCCCTTCATCCAACTCAGATGTTACTCTTTTATAAAAAGTTGGATTACTAAGGCATGACTGATCTTCACAAAGCCATGCTACCCCCTAGAGCAGGGGTGTCAAACTGGCAGCCTGCAGGCCATGTGTGGCCCCAAAGTAATTTCGTGCAGCCCCCAACGCATCAAGGAAAGATTTTAAAAAAGGATGGTTGCTTTTTATAATAAAGCAAAAATAAAAATACCGTATTTAATCAAATATAACTCGCCCTCGCATATGACTCACACCCATGTATCCTGATTTTACTTTATGAAAAAAGAAATTAAAAAGTTTTGCATGTATTGTACATCGCACATGAAAATAAAGTTTAACCACTTTCACTTCGGGATGATAACTCGCTCTATGCGGTAATAAACAACATGTCTTCCCCAACTGCCATTATACTGCAGATGAAAGAAAAACGAGTAATTTTATTGTACCGTTGAATAAAGCACAGAGACATTTGCTGTCTGCATAATATATTTCTCAACATGTGTAGTATATTTCTTTAGTGCGATTAGAGACTACTGGTGTAAAAACGGCACTAACTAATAAGTCACATGTCCCCCCCTCCCACATTAACCATGCTGTTTAGACTTAAGCAAAACCATATGTTTCACTGGCAAACACAGTATCTAACTAAAATCTATTGTTTTTAGTTAGATGTGTGAGAGTGCCCACTAACTCAAACACAAAGCTGCAATAAAATTCATAAACATGCTAAAACTAAGACATATAGAGTGAATGTTATTATGACAGTTTCAGATAATATGGAATTTGGATGAAGAGAATTAGCATTTCAGCTAAAAAATGTCAGCTTGACTTTATGTTTTGGTACCGCGATATTTTGTTAATACAGCACCAATCATATCCACATCATAGCATTTTACGTCCTGCTTTCACTTCTCACACATTTGTGAAGGGCGTTCATTACGTATCTGAAATCTTGTAAATTACTTGTAATTTTTACTTGGAATAATGGGAAAGAAGATGACAATGCACACAAAGAAACTGCACTCGAGGCCACAATTAGCTACAACAAAGAGAAGATTCTTGGTAAGTCATCCACATTTTCAGTTTTTTTTTCTGAAAATTTAGTTTCTAAAAATCCCCACATATCTTGCACCATGATTTTTTATCTTTAATTTTGGAAAAAAAAGTGCGAGTGATATTCGAGTAAATACGGTATCGATTTATTCGTTTTCATGCAACATTTATAGTTACAATATAGATGCAACGACCTGCTATAATGTAATTGCAGTAATAAAAATTTATATCGCAATTTCAATGTTAGATCCGATCCTAATCAATCATAAACTATATTTATGCTTTCGTTGTTAATTTATAGCACGCTGCTGGGTAGCATACTGAAAGAGTTGAATTCTAATGGCTACCAGCTGTTCACGTGACACGCAGCATATGCACTCATGGAAATCCAGCTATGAGTTTATAATTGTCTGCTACAGTCAATCAGTGATATTTGAAGTACAGTGCGCACGATTCGATGACAACCTAGCAGTGAGAGAATCCCTTTTATTATTATTTTTTATTTTTAATTACAATAGTATCATGCACTGGTCTACAGTTGTGCGTTTTTATTCAAACATTTTTATAAAAATTGTTAATAATATTAATAATATAGTTATTCACAGAGGCAATGTCGCTTTCCAAGCCAACAAGAAAAAGAAAAATTGCTGATGAGAGGAGAAAATTTCAAGAAAAATGGGAATTAAATTACTTCTGCACTGAAACAAAGGAGAAAATTGTGTGCATTATTTGTAACGAAACAATTAGTATCGCCAAAGAATATAATATAAAAAGGCACTACGGTAAAATTCACAAAGAACAATATTCATGCTTTGAGGATAAGCTCAGAGAAGAAAAATGAAGAATTCATTTCTAAGTTAACAAGTATTTTCAAAAATTATGAAAGATAATGAATCAGCAGTGAGAGCCAGTTATGAAATCAGCTATTTATTGGTGAAACATTCCAAACCTTTTAGTGACGGTTCCTTGGTTAAGGAGTGTATGATAAAAGCAGCCAAAATCGTATGTCCCAAAAATGTGCAAGTATTTTGCAATATTTCTTTGTCCAGAAATACTGTGATGGAAAGAATAACCGAAATGGCAGATAATCTGCATGACCAGTTGCAAGAAATATCCGCAAATGTACAGTGCTTTTCAATTGCACTTGAAAGTTCCGATATTCACGACGTGGCTCAAGTTGCTTTGTTTCTTTGGGCTTGCAACAACAATATGAATATTACTGAAGAGTTCTTGGAAATGATTCCCATCCATGGAACCACTACAGGGGAAGAAATTTTTGAAAAATCCCAACTTCCTCTGAACAGGGTCGTAGCAGTGACAACCGATGGTGCTCCAGCAATGACAGGCCAAAATAATGGCTTTGTGTCAAGATTTGCCAAGTTAAAGGAAATGTATCCAAACATTCCAAAACTGCAATCTTTCCACTGCATCATTCATCAGCAGGTCCTGTGCTCCAAAGTGTTGGAAATGAGCAGCGTACTCAAGCCTGTGACAAATACTGTGAATTTCAATCCGATCCAGAGGCCTCAATCTCCGCCAGTTTGCACAATTTCTAAAAGACTTGGAGAGTGAATTTGAAGGACTACCTCATTACACAGAAATTTGTTGGTTATCTTGTCATAAGCTTCTAAAAAGATTTTTTTTTTTTTTTTTTACTTTTAGAGGAGATCAAATTGTTCCAAGAAATGAAAAATCATGATGTTGCATTTCTTAATGATCAGAAATGAGTACAAGATCTAGCATTTTTAGTTGATCTTACAGGACATTTGAATGATTTAAACATCAAACTTCAGGGGAAAGATCAATTAATAACATGTATGATGCACTGGCAAGTTTTAGATGCATGTTAGTTTTGTTTCAAAATCATTTAAAAGAGAATATTCTAAATTAATTTCCTATATGTGAACAGTTAAACAATAAAAATCAAAGTTTTACCTTTTCTCAATATTGTCCCAAACTAGAAAAGATAAAAGAAGAATTTGATAGGTGATTTAAAGATTTTAAGGAGGAAGAAGCTTTTGCTTTTTACAGATCCTTTTTCCTTTTCGAAAAAGTTCCTATTTGTATTCAAATGGAACTTATTGATTTCCAAAATGATTCCATTCTAAAAGCAAAATATCAAGAAGTTGGTGTACCAAAAATATCAGGAAATAAAGTTTGTAGCAAATATTCTATGTTATTTTGGAAGCACCTATTTATGTGAACAATTATTCTCATGTATGAAAGGTAACAAAACAGCCTACAGATCAAGATTAACCGAAGTCAATCTTTCTGCCATAATGAAGGTCGTATGCTCACAATCTTTGAGTCCAAATTTTGGCAGGCTGGTTAATAATAAACACTGTCAAGTGTCAGGAAAAAAATAAAATACTGAAATTAAATTACTATACTTATATTATGCATGTATATGTATATATTAACCCGAAAATATTATTTTTCCCCAAAATATAGACCCCCCCCAAAAAAATAATATATTTTATTTCAACACAAACAAAAAAATTTCTAACTAACAGGAAGCTCTGTAAATTTTTGTGATGGTTATTAATTATTAATGAGTTTATACTTTTTTTAGAATGTATAAATATATAAATATTTGATTTATTCAAATAAAATTTAAGTTTGGTTTAATTTGGATTAAATGCTATCTACTGTAAATATTAATATAATAAAAATATTCTTTATATTATTTTTTTTTTTGAGTTGCCATAATCATACTATTATTGTATATGTTTTGTAATGACTTAGAATAAATAAAATTTTTGTTATTAATTTTTCAATTTATTTATACTCATTTTTTCACTTCCCTTTGATTCTAATTAGTGTAGGTTTTTTTAGTCGAAAATTTTTTGCGGCCCACTTCAGATATAGCAAATGACCTGCGGTCAAATTGAGTTTGAGACTCCTACTTTAGAGTATTATATTCTTGTCCACCCATTCCTGAATGCTCTTGTTGACCAACTTTTCTAGTACTTTTATCACCACTCCTGAGATACTGATTGGTCTATAATTTGCTACCACAGACTTGATCCATAAATAGAACAGAGCCAGGCAGCAATACCACAGAACACTGAAAACGCTCAATAGGACTGCAAAGGAAGTTTGATATGCACTTGAAAACTATTGAAATCAACAGTGGGACACAAAACCTCAATCCTCATACACAGAGGAACAGATGATTTGGAAAATTACTAAAGCTCTACACACAGACTGTAAACCTCTCCCACCAATCCATGGCGAACATGATCTAGTTTATCATGACAAAGTGTGAAGCCTTTGTCGACAGCCTTGAGAAGCAGTGTACACCCATGTGAATGTAGACTTCATCAGTAAAGTACAAACCAAGGCACATTGTTCACTACTTTTGTTTCTTTCCAATTGATCCAGTGTGCAGGGGGTATCCAAAGCATGGTCTGCCAGACCCGACTTGCCATAGTGAGTGTCAGATATATTTTTTGTGTTCACTGAGGCGGATGTACAAACATACAGAGTACATAAACCCCATCCAACTGACATCACCTGTTGAGGTATATGAAACCATCCCCAAACCCCAAAGAATAGGAAAGCTGGGTGGAATTTTTAACAAAATCATCCAATATAATACGCGTGGATAGGCTTATGTGTTCGTCAGACCACAAATCGATTTCATCATACTGTGAAATCGATTTCACGGTATGATATGAACACAGATGGATAAGAAAATAACTATTTATTAACTTAGAAGCTAATATTTCGCTGGTATTATATCCAGCATCTTCAGAGCACACGACGTAAAGTTTGTTACAAAAGCAAGACAACCACAATCCGGTGTCACAGTGGGGCTAGTATAAGTAATTGCAACTTGCAACACAAGACTAAAGTCCTAATATGGCACCATCTAGGTTAAAAAAAAAAAAAAAAAAAATTCAAAGCTTTGAAATAGTGGTCCAAATGATAGTCTTAGAAAGTTTAAAAAATAAAATAAAAGTAATAAATAAAATAAAATAAAAGTAATAAATATTAATTTGATCTTAGGATGACTGTCTCCCAAATCTTTGGTAGATTTATACAGCAATACTTGTTAAGGTTTGGAGTATGTTTTAAGGCTTCTGTTGATTCCAGGAACAACCTCTCTGACTTGTAGAAGCTTCTGTGCATTACTTTTGTTTCTTTCCAATTGATCCTGTGTGCAGGGGTATCCAAAGCATGGTCTGCCAAAACCGACTTGCCTTAGTGAAAGTGTTGGATATATTTTTTGTGTTAACTGAAGCGGATGTCCACAGTTCTTCCTGTTTGTCCGTAGTAGGCTTGATGGCAAGAACAGGGTACTTCATATACTCCTGGATGTGTTAAAGGAGTGCATTTGTCCTTAGGTGAACGGATGAGAGTTGCTAATTTTACATAAGGTTTGAACTGAATACAGTATTCAAAATATACTGAATACAGTATTCAAACTGTATGTAAAATTAGCAACTAACCACGCATGGTTACTACCACCACGCGATTTCTCATCTTCGTTAAGAGAAACCGCGCGGTGGTAATTTGTTCGCGAAGCAACGCGTAGCTAGCGCGGTTATATATACGGAGAGCTTTTTGCGAGACAAAACGGTGCTTGAATTTTACACAGTTCGGGATTACTTTATTATCCCAGCAGTGTTTCAGGAAAGTTAGATGATTTAATTGTCTAGACAACTTCATTTTACCATATTGGCGGGCCTTCCGTGTGATTGTATCTCCGTGGATGATGTTGATTCTCGTAGACAGGCTTATACTTCTACTAATAAATATTCTACTATTAGTATTATTATTAATTAAAACTATTAATTAAAATTCTACTAATAAATATTTACATCAGTTAATTCCATTATTATAATTTTAATTAATTAAACAGGCTATCAGTATAGGCAAAATTCTCGTAGACAGACTTATACGTTGGTTATGCATTTCTAAATCACTTAGGGAATTGAACAACGTAGATCCGAATATAAATTAAATTATACTTTAATAAATATCTCCGATATTCAATTCCCTAAGTGATTTAGAAATGCATAACCAACGTATAAGTCTGTCTACGAGAATTTTGCCTATACTGATAGCCTGTTTAATTAATTAAAATTATAATAATGGAATTAACTGATGTAAATATTTATTAGTAGAATTTTCGCCTGAGTATCACAGGCATCTTCAGTACATGTAAAAAGCTAATTAAACAATAACTGACAATTCCAAAAGGTGCCACACCTAAGTAGCTAATGTAAGATAACTAAAAAAGTTAATTAAATTTCCTAACTTATTTAATAAATAAATAAATAAATTATATATATATATATATATAAAACATCATTTCAGAATTGTAATGGGAGACTTTAATGCTAGAATTGGTATTCAACATTCCGATGAAAGCTCAATGGGAAATTTTGGATATGGCATGAGAGATGACAGAGGAGCAAGGTTAATAGAATTTGCAGAAAAAGAAAACCTGTATATCATGAACTCCTTCTTCAAGAAAAAAAACATAGAAAGTGAACATGGAAAAGTCCAAATGGAAAAACTAGTGAAATTGACTTTATCCTCAGCAATAAGAAAAACATCTTTCAAGACTGCTCTGTTATAAACACCTTCAACATTGAAAGTGACCATCATATGGTATGCAGTAAAATTCAAATAAACTGCCAAAAAGAAAGATGAAAAATGTTTCGGAAATCAAAGCAAAATATAGATGTACAGAAACTCAACATTAAAAAAGATATATTCCAACAAGAACTAAACAATAGATTTAAACATCTTATTATAGATGACAATGCTGATCTATCAGAAAGTAATGACATTATTATCCAAAACCTTTTACAATGCTCACTTGAAATAGCTGGTACCACAGAACAGAAACAAGACAAAATCTCTGAAGAAACAAAACAGCTTATGAAGAAACGAAGAGAAATGAAACAATCAATTAACCTACAGAATAAAATTGAATACATGGAATTGTGCAAAACAATCAGAAAATGTATCACAGAAGAAAAAAGAAAATTCAATTGTAAATTCATACAACAAACAATTAAAAACAACCATAGTCTCAAAAAAGCCAAACAGCAATTGATGAACAGCAAACAGATGGTTGCAATCAAACTACAAGACAGGACTATCACCAGAGATAGATATGCTATAGCAAAAAGAATTGAAGAATTCTACTCAATATTATACCAGGATGCTGAATTAAATGAAGAAGACAACTACAACACAGCTGAAGTACCACAGATTCTACCAGAAGAAGTTATGCAGAGCATCCAAAGCTTCCAAAATGGGAAAGCTGCAGGTGAGGATGGAGTTATAGCTGAACTTCTAAAAACAGGCAGAGAAATAATCTACAAACTCTTAGCAAAACTATTTACTTTATGCCTGAAGAAAAATGATGTACCAACAACATGGAAGAAGGCTACCCTAATTCTGATATATAAAAAAGGTAAGATAGAAGACTTGACAAACTACCAACCTATCAGTCTACTGTCAGGGTCTACAAGGTGTTTACAAAAGTCTTAGCTAATAGACTTTGTGCGACTCTTGACATAGCACAAACAAAAGAACAGGCAGGCTTTCGAAGGGGCTTTAGTACAATGGACCATATTCAAGTTGTACAGCAGATTATTGAACGGTGTAATGAATATCAATTACCACTATGTCTTGGTTTTATTGACTATGAGAAAGCCTTTGATTCACTTAAAACTTGTGCAATACTTAAAGCATTATGAAACCAACAAGTGGAGGAGCCCTACATCAGAACCATGAAATCAGCATACACCAATGCCACAGCAGCAATTCATTTCAATGGAAACATCTCTACTGTGGGAATATTGAAAGGTATAAGACAGGGTGACACAATATCTTCAAAATTATTCACAGCATGCCTAGAAGAAATATTCAAACTTCTTGATTGGGAAGGGAAAGGTCTGAAGATAAATGGAAGGTATTTAAGCAATTTACACTTTGCAGATGACATAGTTATCTTTACTTCAACTGCACATGAATTACAGACTCATATCGATGAGCTCCAAATTGCTAGCAGAACAGCAGACCTAATGATAAACCTAAAGAAGACCCAAGTTATGTTCAATAGTTATGTCAAACCAGAAATAATAAAAATCAATAATGAGGAAATTAAGCAAGTAGATCATTACATATACCTAAGACAACAGATATCATTGGAACAAAATATCATGGATGAAATTAAAAGGCATGCAATGCTTGGGTGGAAAGCATTTGGAAAATTACATTCAGTATTCAAAAGCCAACTACCATTATGCCTGAAGAGAAAGGTTTTTAACCAGTGTATTCTTCCTATACTGACATATGGCTGTAAAACATGGACACTGAATGCAAAGGAAATTAAAAAATTAAGAACAACACAATTTAGTATGGAAAGAAGTATGCTTGGTATCACAAGACTGGATTACAAAAGGAATACATGGATAAGAATCAAACCAAAGTCTCTGACATCATAGAAAGAGTGAAACATCTGAAGTGGCAGTGGGCTGGGTATATTGCCCGACAAGATCAGCGATGGACAAAAGAAGTACTGGACTGGATTCCAAGAGAGGAAAAACGACCACAACGCTTCATGATCTGAATCATGGTGGATTGATGATATCATCAGATTTGCAGGAGTGACATGGAAAAGGAGAGCCATGGACAGAGAGTGTTGGAGTAATCTTGGAAAGGCTTTCATCCAGCAGTGGATCGATAATGGCTGATGATGATATACACACACACACACAATTAAAAAAGTTAGGAAAGATTAGCTGATTTAAATAGTACTGTCTCCCACAAAGGGGATAGATATAGACCATCGGATCTGTTTAAGGTAGGAGTGTGAAGTAAAGTTACACACGTTTCTTTATATCCATGAGGAACCGACTTTTGTGAAGGACTCTTGTCTTGTTATGAATGAATCCTGTCTAGTGTTGATGGCATGCTCTGCAAGTCCAGACTGTTCATGTTCAAGGTATTGAATGAGACTTGTGTTCTTCTAGCTAAATAAAAGCAGTTCTTCTTGTTTGTCCAAAATAAGATAACCCACAAGAGCAAGGAATCTGGTAGACACCTGGATAACTGAGATGTGGAAGCTTGTCCTTTGCAGAAGTGAGAAAGGTGGAGATTTTTCTGATTGGTCAAAAGGCAATAAAAATATTTAGTGCTTTTAAAACTTCTGCTATGTGTTCGCTAATGCCTTGCACATAAGGGATAAGAATACACGTTATTTCTTCTGTATTAGAAGAGGAAGGTATATCAAAACTACTCAAAGCTCTTTCGATGAAGGAATTCTTATATCCATTAGATAAAAAGAAGAAATAATATATTGCAATTCTTTCTGTAATAGTTCATCTGAAGAACAAAAGGAGTGGGCCTGACGAACCAGTGTTTTAATAGTTCCCGCCTTCTGACTCGGATAGTGATGAGATTCAGCATGGATATAATGGCCTGTATGAGTCTTCTTATAGACAGAGAAATGTAGGTTACCATCTGGTTGGCAAAGAATTAAAAGATCTAAAAAGGCTAACCTGCTTATTTACTTCTACTTTTAGGGTGAACTGGATCCTTGGATGAAGTGCATTTAATTTAGATAGAAACTGTTGTAGTTCATCAGAAGTCATTCCAGATAGCAAAAATGCCATCTACATATCTGAACCATTGAGTAGGTCTAGGCGAAATGTTGTCAAATACGTTTAAAGTGTGCCATAAAGAAGTTGGTAATAGCAGGAGAAATAGGATTGCCCATTGCTATTCCTTCGATTTGTTGATTTTGTAATACATTCTGGTTATTTTTCCTTTAAAAACAAGTTATATCAACAAATCTGTTATTATAATTTTAATTAATGTCTACTCATGGTATTTCGTTACTGAAGCCTGTTTAATCATCCTGCAAATTCTCCACATTGCCATAACTATTACTCTACCCAATTTTGCATCATCATCAGTAAACTGAATATCCTTTCAGATTATTTCCTATATCATTTATATGTAAATTATACAGTAGTGGTCCTGGGATGGAACCTTGAGGCACACCACTAGTCACCTGTTTTTTCCAGGATTCTGCTCTTTAATATACTACTTTTTGATATCTGTCCATTAGCCAACTATTAACGAAGTTAATAGTTGGCTAATGGACAATTAACGAAGAGGTAGACAATTAACGAAGCTATTCGTGCTTTCGAAGATGAACTTTCGTGCACTTTAAATCACGAACTGTGGTCTATTTTACATTACATCTCGTGTACCACTGCAGACAAAGAATTTGAAAAAATACGAGGCTGACAGATGAAAAAATTCGAAAAATTAAAAAAGAATTCTACTGTCAATCCAAAACTTGCTACCAACACCATAATCAACCTTTCTTCAGTCACCCTGAAGCCCTCAACGCGCTTGCACATGGCCACAACTTTGCCATTGCTCCCAGAAAAATACCCAGTGAGGATATTATGATCAGATCGAAAGGGGAATTCGCCACCTTCCACAACAAATCGCCAACAGTGTAAGACTGGATGTAGCTTGTGTCCTTTCCAAAGCAAGACCACCAAAAACCAACATATCCAACAAGAAATTTAAAGCTCTACAGAAAATGAAGAATAATAAAGAATTAGTTATCACCAAAGCGGATAAGGGAAATGCACTGTAGTACTTAACCAAAAGGACTACAAATGTAAGCTTAATGCTCTTCTATTACATCGGGCTACTTACCTCCCTATCGAATATAATCCCACCAACTCATCATCATCAAATTCCTGCCATGTACCCTCAAGAGGTGTACAGGATATGACAGTACTACATGAAAAAATTACATCATTACTAACTTCCTATCTACAATTTTCCTCCAAATCAGTCTGTTACTTGTCAAGACTCCAACATTATCAGATCTTATATTTCTATCGTCTAAGGCACTTTGTACCGTATCAATCCACCTATATCTTGGTCTTCCTCTGGGTCGTTTTCCTGCCAACCTGGCAGAGAACACTTGTTTTGCTAATCTTTCCTCCCCCATTCTATTTAAATGACCATACCACCTGAGATTAGCTCTGTTAATGCATTCCTGGATGCTGACAATGTCGTTCTTTCCTAATATCCTCATTTTTAATATGATATTGCCATTGATGCCATCTGTTCACGCCTCTAATCTTTCTCAGGACTCTCATATCTACGGTCTCTAGTCTTTGGTCAAGTGTTTTACTTCTGACCCAGCTCTCAGATCCATAAGTTAAAACTGGTTTGAACACTGTCTTGTATATAGCTAATTTAGTGTTCTTCCTATATACAAGACAACTCAGCCCTATTTCAGTTCACAACGAACTCAGGCTATTTCGTTTGGCAGGGAAAATTCTACAAACAAATAGAGGGGACAGCCATGGGTTCACCACTCTCCCCACCAACTCACAAATCAGAAAACTTCACAGGCTCCTTAAGAAAGTTACTTCTTGGCCTGTAGAAGTTACCAACAGATTAAAGCCATTTAACTCTATACCCGCCCCCCCATATTTACGGACTCCCAAAAATACTTAAAGAAAATGTGCCATCATGTGCCACCATTACGTCCCATCATTGATTCCCCCACATACAAATTAGCTAAACATTTGGCCAAAGAGCTCAAACACTATACTGGCAACACACCATCACACATAAAAAACTCGGCCCACTTCAAAGCCAGCATAGAAAACCTTACACTCCAACATACTGACATAATGGTCAGCTTTGATGTCTCCTCCTTATTCACAAATGTCTCACTCAAGGAAACTTTAGAGCTAATCCAAGCTAAATTTTCTCCCGATATCTCAGCCCTATTTCAGTTCACAACGAACTCAGGCTATTTCGTTTGGCAGGGAAAATTCTACAAACAAATAGAGGGGACAGCCATGGGTTCACCACTCTCCCCACCCTTGGCCAATTTCTTTATGGAGACCTTTGAAGAAAAAGCCTTAGCCTCTGCCCCACAAAATCCAACCATATGGCTCCGCTACGTTGATGATGTGTTCGCTATTTGGCCACATGGCTCTGAAACACCCCTCTGCTTCCTTACACACTTAAACAACCAACACTCCAGAATCAAGTTCACCCTGGAAAAAGAGGAAAACAACAGCCTCCCTTTCCTAGACACACTAGTCACCTGCCAGCCTGATGGAACCTTGGTTTTCTCAGTTTATAGAAAACCCACCCATACAGGCAGACATTCACCAACAATTCCCCCCCCCCCCCTCACAACAATATGGAGTGGTGAAAACACTATACAACAGGGCTAAACTAATCTGTTCTAATGACATGGCCCTAAACACTGAACTAAATCACATCCTCAACACTTTCTCAGCCAATGGCTACCCCCTCCCCAAAAAAAAAAAAAAATCCAAAAAATATTAAACCTACAAACCACAGTCCCCCCTCCACAACAAAGATTACTCTAAATCCATCACCATTCCCTACATCCGAGGCACCTCGGAAAAAATTACCAAAATTTTAAAAAAACATGACCTCACCTCCTGTTACAGACCTTACAGAAAATTGGCATCCCTTATCCGCTTCCCCAAGACCTACCTGGTGTATACCAGGTCCCTTGCAGTTGTAAACTGTCATACTTTGGCCAAACAGGCAGGACAGTGAATATTAGAATTTCTGAACACAAGGACTACATCTGGTTTCACAAGTACAGCCATTCTGGTCTTGCAGACCATGCTCTGGATACACTCCACAGAATACGGTGGAAGAAAGCTACAGTAATACACCGTAGCAAATACAAATTCGAAAGACTATTTATGGAATCAGCCTCAGCCCTAAGAAACTCCCCAAACCTCAACAAATTTGGTTGTATGCGACTGCCCCAAATTTGGGAGGCATACATCAGCAGACCTTCGGCCCAACGACCAAGAATACCTACTTAGCCCACTAGAGGGCACCATCAGGACTTCTAGGAGAACGATAGCTTCATATCTTCATTCTCAGTTATGGTGTTGTAGTGGCTGCGTGCATGTGCCTTCTTTGTAAGTTCCTTTTGAAAATGGCAACGTGACGTTTCCGAAATATCGGAGATATTTATTAAAGTATAATTTAATTTATATTCGGATCTACGTTGTTCAATTCCCTAAGTGATTTAGAAAAATATAGGCAAAAGATAACGAGTATCAGTTTAATGTGAAGAAATGTAAAATTATGCATTTTGGAATAAACTGATTAAAAGCTGTTACCACATTGCTGGAACTATACTCCAGGAAAGAGATGAAGCTAGTGATTTCAGGGTGGTGGTGGTAGACAGAGTTTAGTTTAGAGATCATTACTAAGCTTGCCAAGGTAGTTCATTAGATTACTTAGCTATTGAAGTAGAGGTAAGGAAGTTATTCCTCTTTATAAGGCCTTGATATCTACATCTAGATTACTGTGCTGCTCAGGTCTAGTCTCCTGGATTTTTTGGGGATGAGAAAGTGGTAGAAAGGATTCAGAGGCAAGTGACCAAGATGGTGATTGTCTGTGAAATGCATCCTACAAGGACAGATTGATTGAGGATATATGGACTGCAGGAGTTGGTCGATAGGCAAAAAAGATGAACATGATAGAAACATTTAAATTACTTAAAGATTTTTACTGGACTGATGCAGTAGGAATGTTTCAGCACTTGGCTACAAAGGGCAGAACATGTCATCATCTTTAGAAGTTGAGTAAAAGTGTGGTTAGCAGTGTGAGGATTAGATTTTTCGTTTGGAGAGTTGTGAATGAATGGAATGGGTTACCACAGTTGGTTGTGAGTGCTTCATCTGTTAATGGGTTCAAGGAGAGGTATGATAAATTGGATAGATAGTGTGGGTCTCCCACGATTAGTCTTTGGGCTCCATGGAGATGCCCATTTTAGTGATGAAACTAAGACTTCATTGTGAAATGATGAAAGCTATTTATTGGCACGAAACCTCCTGAAATGAATATTTAGTCTTCAGAACTGAAAGGATTTAGGTCACCAAATGCAACATGTTACAACATTATGAAAAATGACAAAGCAACATTTTGAATTCGACATGTCTATGATCAAAATTTGATCAGTGGGGATCCTATAAAAATATATATATAAAATAAATAAGCTAAATATTAGATAAAACCATGTTGATTGATCAGGCAACTATAAAGAAACTTGGAACCATGCAACAGATCTTAAAATATATGGTGTAACTAAACTACAAAAATGCCTTTTAAACTTATTATTGTTGGATTACCATTAGGTAGTCCTACCTCTAAATCAAGATTAAAAATGCAGAGAGGGAAGGTTGAAAGAGATGATTGTTTTGGTTGGTACTAATGATCTAGCAGGTAATAAGTATGACATGCAAGAATATATGAGGGAGTTGCTAATACAAGCATATAAAAAGTGTGGATGTACCAAACCATGATCTGACCAAACAACCAAATACTCTGTTTGAAATCTGGCCAAAGCACACTGAATTAAATATTATAAATAAATGTTTTGAAAAATAAAAAAATAAAAGTAATACTCATTAAAAACCGATACAAATTTTTAGGTATATTTTTTTTTGTCCAAAACATTTGTTTATAAAATTTAATTTCAGCATGATTCACCAAATTGCTGAATAAGGAAAGATTGAAAAATATGTGTAACCATGTGAAAATATAAAGAACCATCACCCTTATTTCATAACAAAGTTGAATTCTCATTGAGTTAGGAGGAATATTTATGTGAATTTTTGTCAAATGGAGGCAAGTTAGCCGACCTTGCTTAGCAGTTTTCTTCTCCTGAAAAGAAGTTTTTCATTCCACAAACAGGCAAACTGGCCACAGAACACATGCAATTAACAGACAAAAATACTATCAATGGGTGGTACATAAGATAATAATATGTAAATGATCAATTATGTATGTATTAGTGGATGGTGAATAGCAGTATGGTGCAGAGTGCTCCTCCTGTGATGGGTCACAGAACTAGTTTAAGTAGTTGAATTGAGAAAGTATATAACCTAAAGTCAGAGGTTGACTGATCCAACTTGAAAGCTGCAGCAACACTAAGTAAATTAGCATTAACTATACTGTGTTAAATATTAAGGGCACTCATATACTATTTTGCAAATCTGCATACAGTAAGAAGATATTATTATTGACAGATTTTGTGCTAAATAAGCAATGACTACATAAAAAAAAAAAAAAAAAAAAAAAAAAAAAAAAAAAAAAAGAGAATTAACTTGTCAACCTGGTTGACCGAGTGGTTAGCATACCGACTCTTCAACCAACATTTCATGGAAGATAAATTTCATTGCCCAGCGTGATACCACTGCCCTGCTTATTGGAGGCCTGAAGCAGCTTTTTGTTGCAGCTAATTCTGTGGGTTTTTTCTCAAGAAAAATAAAAAATTACAAAAAATATATAATTGATAAAAATGGATAAAAAAAAATCCCACAGTACAAATGTACTACAGGTTTACTAATAACCTTTTGTGGAGTGGGAACCACATAAAAAACAAGTTAAACCAAGACCGAAAATTTACCTTGCAACATCTGCTTTGTGATTTAAAGAGTAATAGGAATGGATGTTGTACCATCATTCTATATTAATGGCAATATCATATTAAAAACGAGGATATTAGGAAAGAACTTGACATTGTCAGCATCCAAGAATGCGTTAGCAGAGCTAATCTCAGGTGGTATGGTCACTTAAACAGAATGGGCAAGGAAAGATTAGCAAAACAAGTGTTCTCTGCCAGGTTGGCAACAAAACGACCCAGAGGAAGACCAAGATATAAGTGGATTGATAGAGTACAAAGTGCTTTAGACGATAGAAATATAAGATCTGATAATGTTGGAGTCTTGACAAGTAACAGACTGATTTGGAGGAAAATTGTAGATAGGAAATTAATAATGATGTAATTTTTTTCATGTAGTACTATCATATCCTGTACACCCCTTGAGGGTACATGGCAGGAATTTGATGATGATGATAGTGTTCCTGGCAAGATCTAAGCAAATATACTTGAGAAACGGTTGAGAAGAATTGTGGAAGAAAAGCTTGGTGAAGAACAAGCTGGATTCAGGCCAAACAGAGGATGTTAGGATCAGATCTTTACTTTACGACAAATAGTCGAGAAAGCATGGGAATATAACAAAGATCTGTATTTAAGTTTTGTCGATTTGGAAAAGGCATATGATAAGGTGCCAAGAGAGAAGCTATTCAATACGCTGCAGTTATATGGTGTCAATGGGGCATTATATCAAGCAATACTTAGTCTTTATTTGAGCTGTAAGTCAGCAGTTAGAATTGAAGGAAGTACAGGAAGATGGTTTAATGTTAAATCTGGTGTGAGATAAGGATGTACATTATCCCCTCTGTTATTCATTATCTATATGGATCACATTATGAAGGAAAGTGGTATTAAACATGATATCAAAATTGGAGATGTTAATGTCTGCTCTTTGCTTTATGCGGATGATGTTATACTTCTAAATAAATCTGCTACAAGTCTGCAAGATTCTCAGACTAAATTGAATAGTTGTTGTAATAGATATGTTATAAAGGTCAGCAATAAGAAGACAAAGACAATGAAAATAGGCAGAATCATTGAAAATGTCAACTGTGTTGTGAACGGGGAACCTATGGAACAAATAAAACATTTCAGCTACTTAGGCACGATTTTTACTGAAGATGGTAAATTAAACATAGAAATAGACAACAGAATCAGCAAAGCTGGTATGGTGGGAAGTCAATTGAATAAATTCATATGGAATAAGAGAGAAATTAGTCAGAACACTAATTAGCTGTATACAAGACAGTGTTCAAACCAGTTTTAACTTATGGATCTGAGAGCTGGGTCAGAAGTAAAACACTTGACCAAAGACTAGAGACCGCAGATATGAGAGTCCTGAGAAAGATTATAGGCATGAACAGATGGCATCAATGGCAATATCATATTAAAAATGAGGATATTAGGAAAGAACTTGATATTGTCAGCATCCAAGAATGCGTTAGCAGAGCTAATCTCAGGTGGTATGGTCACCTAAACAGAATGGGCGAGGAAAGATTAGCAAAATAAGTGTTCTCAGCCAGGTTGGCAGCAAAACGACCCAGAGGAAGACCAAGATATAGGTGGATTGATACAGTACAAAGTGCCTTAGACGATAGAAATATAAGGTCTGATAATGTTGGAGTCTTGACAAGTAACAGACTTATTTGGAGGAAAATTGTAGATAGGAAGTTAGTAATGATATAATTTTTTCATGTAGTACTATCATATCCTGTACACCCCTTGTGGGTACATGGCAGGAATTTCATGATGATGATGGGAATGGATGAACTTTATTTCTATGTGACTGCCACCCACTAAAGGCTGTAAAGGTGCAGTATAGTACCGTGGGTGAACTAAGGATTTTTTAAAATTTATTTTTGTAAATCTTTTTGTTGTTGTTTTTCTTATTAATTTCTTACCTAGTCTGAAAATCCTGCTCTAGAGATTAAACACAGAACTTTTTCAAGCTACTTCAGGCATCCAATAAGTAGGGTTGGGGTCTCACATCAAGCAATGAAATTCATCTTCCACCGAAAGACAATCACAAACATCTGTACCCACAGCCTGTTGATTGAAGAGCAGATACGTTAACTGCTTGCCAACCAGGCTGGATCACCAAGACAGAATACTGCAACATGGTAATAAAAGATCAAATATCAAAAACTAATAGCAGGTAACATATACCTCTCCCTGACTTTTTTATGATAATTCCTCACGCAAAAGTTGGAAATCTACAGTACAGAGTACTATGGGTGGGCTAAGGTTAGTGTACTGTACTTTTTTTTTTCAAGCTACTTCAGGCATCCAGTAAGTAGGGTGGTGATGGTCTCACACCTGGTGATGAAAAATATTTGCCCTAAAGACATTCACAAGCTATTTCAAAGTGAGATTTGAACACCCAGACTGTCAAAGCTGGAAAGTGGGTAGAGTAATAGGCTAACTATGACTGCACCTTATTTTCATAAGGAAATGCAATTTGTATAGTATTCATCTAAAAATAAAACAAACTAATTTAATTATTAAGTCAACTATAAGCATGTGCATATTATCCAACATAAACATATTATCAAAGCACACATGCTTACCTGTTGGTCATCAGGTGCCCAAATGCCACACATTATGGTATCTTCTAAATTTAGCATAGATGACCAATATCTTTGTCCTGATACAGAGCCTACCAAAACAAAACCATCCTGATAACAGATAAGAGCCATCTGACCATCATGACTCCAAGAAAAATCTGTCACCTGAGTATTTCGATCATTAATTAGTTCAATAGACCAACGACCTTCATACTTAATCCACACGAATATTATTCCACTACTGTCACATGATGCCAGCTTTTGGTATGGCTCATTCCACTTTACTAATGTAACCTAGAAAGGAAAAAAATTCATAATTATCCAGTGTTATCTGACAAATTATGTGCATATATACATTTCATACTAAACATTAAGAAGAGTTAATACCACTAAATGCTAAATACAGGAAAGATGCTACTTATAAACAAATAATGAATATCAAATAAAAGTGCCTTATAAATAAAAATTCTGCTAACATTGCCAGATTCAAACACAAGCATACTTAAAAGTTATGCTTGAAAGAACAAAGGCAGGCACAAACTGGGTTGGTGGCAGTCACTTCCTTCTCATTGGATTAGATTTGTATCATAAAGAGACAAAACTAATCCAGATTACTATGTTCCAACTGTATTTGAAATAATGCTTGTCTGAGTATGTTTATAAGCATGTTTAAATGCTTACTTTACTGCCAATGAATTTCACATATCATTCTGTGGATGAAAAAGACTACATTCAAAACATGTACAATGTTGAATGAATGCAGTTAATAGTATTACTTCCGAGCCTCCTTCAGACTCCTCCTGCAAGGAGTCTGAAGACTCATCTCAAGAGGTTACACACTCACATACCTTGCACTCAGAGGAAGAGCTTGAGGGGTGGGAAGAGGGGCAGTCTGGCCTGGGCGGCACTTTGAACATTTTTGAACTTTTGCAGTTAATTCTAAAATACAGTCTCGAGAACTCAGTTCCAACTATTGTAACACTACAGCGAATTTTCCATACAATTGCTGTAAGTGTTGCTAGTTGTGAGAGGAGTTTTTCTAAATAAAACTGATTAAGAATTACTTACATTACTATGAAATAGACTTCGACAATGTCATCGACGATTTTGCTAATAGAAAAGCAAGAAAAATAACATTTTAGAATGTTAAAATTAAAGTTTTACTTCAAAAATAAACAGTTTTAATTTATTTCCCTATATGTCGTTTTGACTTTTTGTAGTATTTTTGGTGTGTAATGAGAGGGGTGGCAAACTCAGGGACCACCCCGGGCAGCAAAAGCTCTAGCTACACCACTGCTTGCACTGAAGACATTCACACATTATAGCACTCACTACTCACTCTGGTAACCAGATTACTATGAACACCTCCTGAAGCAAAGTTCCTCCAATATAATAAACCTCATTCCATCTTCTCTGGCCAAAGTGCATAACTTTATACCTAGCAACACTGATATGACATCCCTATTCTTCAACCCAAAGCACCAACTAATTCATATCCTCTTGTAACATCACATCAGAACTTCCTGACATTGCTCTTCCTAATCAATCCACCATCACTCCCAGATCTCTCATCTCCTCTACTTCCTTTAAAGTTTCCCCACCAAGCATATACTTTGCATCCCATCATTGCAACACTGAACTGAGCGTTCCACTTACCTGCCCATTCATGCAATCTATTCAAATCCTCCTGTAAGGCCATAACATAAGGAACAATTTTATCCTCCTTCCTTGGAACCTATGCTGTTGTAGGACTCTTATTAAAGACACTGCATTGCTCTCTCCAATTTTGCATCATCTGCAAACAGCTGCATATCACTAGTTAAACCCATTCCAATATCATTAACATACAAATTGAACAACAATGGTCTCAAAACTGACCCCTGCAATACACTACTAGTGATCTTCCTCTTTTGGATTAATGCATCCCTCCATATACAACTTTCTGATACCTATCTGATAGCCAGTCGCTGATCCAACTCAGAAGTCTGTTATCCAATCCCATCTGTTTCAATTTATTTAATAGCTTGTCATGCGGCAGTCTATCAAAAGCTTTTGCAAAATCCTAGTACTGATTTTCTTCACCATTCTATATATGCATCTCCCCTGACCAAGGTATTTGTCACCTTGTTATAGTACATAAGTTAATAAAACATGATCCCCCTTTAACAAACCTATGCTGATAACCGCAGAGAATACTGCTGTTTTCAACCCATTTCTATATCATACTTCTCACCAATCTCTTCAGTGCCTTCACCACAACTCCAGATATACAGATTGGCCTATAATTTGAAGCTACAGCCTTATCACCACCTTTATGCAGTGGAACAATTTTATCCTCCTCCCTTGGAACCTATGCTGTTGTAGGACTCATTAAACTTATTAAAGACTCTTATATACCTGATGGTCTATAGCTGGACACTACTGACTTGATTTCCCCCCCTTATACAATAGCACTTTTTCCTTCTTTCCACTCTTTTGGGAATGCCTGTTTCCAGACTTCCAATGAACAATAATGCCAAGCTCTTTTGCACATGCCCATAATATATAGGGTGATATTGCATTCAGTCCCACAACCTTATCAACAGCAACACATTTACCATATTGAAAGTTACAATCCTCAACATTCTGTCTGAAATACTATTATAGCTATAAACATCAAGATTACTTAACATTCTAAATACTTCCCATTCTTGAACTTAAGTCTTCTGTCCTCCTTCAAATTGCTATTCAACACTACTCCTAACCACCACCACCACCCCCGTCGAAAAAAAATGAAATATACTAATGAAATATTTATTGAACATTTCCACTATTATCTTCAACAGATGTGAACCATGTTCCATCTCCAGCAATTAAAGTCAGTCTTCCATATTCACCTTTTCCTTTACTAACAATATAACTGCAAAATTCTCTAGGGTTTTGCCAGTCTCTTTCATATGCCAACTTCTCCCTCACTAAATTTGAAACCTTATACTCCTCATGCTAATGAGGGATATCCTATATCTCTTCCATAACACCCTATTTTTCAGAAGCTCCTGCATAATTCCATGATTCATCCATTTCACTCTATTTATTCTAACCTTAGGAATACAATCTGCTATTACCATAAGTAATAATTTCAGACCAAGTCCTAGGCATTGCTGATTTTCTTCCCCATTCAATTGATCAAGCCACTTCAAGTCACAAATCAATCGATTTTCTTAATTTATTATAGTAGCTTCTAATCTCTAATTCCAGCATCTCTTTTGTTCCATGAAACTTTGACCTGCCTACCCAGTCCCCACATCAAAACCATGTGATCCTTCTCCCCAATTGACAGCACTATGACGAATGACATCTTTTTTCACTGTATGAAAAGACGATACTATTAAATCTAATGAGTGAAAAGAGGAAAATAATCATAGGCAACTAACTATGGAAGGATTGAATGGAAGTAGGAAATAGCATGCGAGTAAGGAGATTGAATTCCTTGAGCTATGCCTTCCTTATGCAGCATATAATAAGAAACACATGGGATTTAGGGTTAACTCCCACATGTTGCTTCAATTATATGCTGCATAAGGAATTCAATCTCCTTACTCGCATGTTATTTCCTACTTCCATTCAATCATTCCATAGTTAGTTGCCCATTGTTATCACTCTCCTTTCATTCACCACTCATCTATCTGAACACTTCAGAAGCATCTCTGCAGTGCCGTAATGAGGGCGTGGCAAAAGAGGCACCCGCCACGGGCGCAACTAGGTTTGGGGTGCAAAATGTAAAAAATAAAAATAAATAGATATAGATGTCTGCTATTTTATATTGTATTTTTAAATTTCAGCAACACGCTGCTTTAGACACAAATTCTGCAATACACTGCAACTCATTTTGATGGGGTTAATAGTAAGTATTTAACAAATTGCATTTAGTAAAATTTAACTTGTTACATTTAAATTTTTCAAAATTTTTGTCATTTTTGGGTTGGGGGGGTGCAAGTTAGACACTTGCCACAGGTGCTTCATACCCTCATTACTGTACTGCATCTCTGTGTACACTTCCTGGTCTATAGCCATATCGCACATCGCATTAAATATCTAAAATCTGTGCTTACCACAACACCAAATGACCCCAAAGCCATTATCAATCTACTGCTTTCTTCAAGTTCCACATGAAGGGGACATAGGACACAAGTCTTCTGAAATCATCAGTAATACTTCACCTCCTCTTTATCTTTTCTGTCTTTTCAAAAAATGCTATAATCATCATAATGATTTTTGGACTGACTGTATCAAAGTCAAACTATACCCGTATTCTTAATACTTCTTGTATTAAGAATAAGAGTGTTATTATATAATAATAAGGGTATTCTTGTATTAAGAATTAAGCATTCAAGTCCTTGGACTCTGTTGCTCCCATTGAGGCCATTCGTGAATCCTTATCTTGTCTTTATGTTGCACCAATTCTAGTATCTCACAGTCCTACCATCTAGTTTCCATTTTCCTGACTGGCTACACACTCCTCTCATCAACAATATATTCAGCTTCACACTACTGCTCTCACTCAAATGCAGACCAACTGCAGCAAACAGCTCTCCAATTTACAAATTTATCCCATGCATCCACATATTCAACTCCTTTCTTACTGCATATTCTGGCTATCATGTCATTCATAATCACTGCTCTTTTCAGCTCTCCAGTATCATGCCTTCGAAATCCACTTACAATTCTTCCTCTCACATTCTTCCACTTCACTGTTTCTGGCAACACTCACAAATCACATGCTATCTCATTCACATTTCTTCGCAAATTTTCTTCAGAAGTCAACTTTTTTGTTGTATACTCAAGTAAGGAAAATAGTAAAGTTGAGTTATTTATTTCACATGACAAATCAAAAAAGAAGAGAGTTAAAGCTAGTTGTGATTAAAGAGCATGCCAAACTCAAACAGATACATGGCTTTAGTAAGTCACATAAACACATTTAAGTGATGGAATTATTTTTATCATCTAGTGTAACCACACCGCTCTGATTATTAGAGGCCTTAAGATGCTTGAAAAAAGTACCATTCATTTTAGAAATTACGGACTTTACAACCCTGTTATAAATAACTATTTTAATTTCCCGACGTTTCGATCTTCACATTAAGGTCATCATCTGGAGTATATACAAATATACAAGAAACAGCTGAGTTACATTTCACACAGTAAGCTAAAGAAATAATGATTTGATCATCGGTTATTCTACTGGCATGACCTCTAGCGGAAAAAAAAATACAGATAAAATTACAAATTAATTAATTATTTAGAAACTACATCAAAGCTAAATTCTATTTAAAATAACACAAGAGAAACATTCTTTCTTATAGTTTTCTTACAGTAACAATAACGTCCTATTTTTAACATTACAACTGTTATATTAGATTTAAGATTCTGGATTATCTACAGTCCTGTTTATAGTTAACTTTTAGGGAGAAAGGTTCTGCAGGTAGAATATGTGCCTTCCATATGCTTGGGAATTTTAGACCATCATTATTGTTCAGATTGGGGTGGTTGATAAAAATCTCACAAGCTTCCTTAAATTTGGGTTCATACCATGTTTCGGTGTAATGTAAACAACTGGTGCTTTTCTAGTCAATTACAGCTACCAACTTGGTATTATCTAGCTACTCACTGATGGGATCTCAATAAAGGTTGAAACCGGTCTGGGTAGTGACCTTCTCTCATAATGTAGAACAGTAATACAGCTCCTAGGAGCTGGGTTTCACATTATGGGTAAATACCAAGAATAGTGATCAGAGCTTGCTCCACCCTTGCTATGAGTTGCCTCAGTGTTGCACTACCAAATGGGTTATGTGTTGCACTATCCAGGTATTTGCTTACGCTTGGACTCGCCGAACTTTATATAGTTTCTATATTCAGCATGAAACTCTTTGAGTTATTACTGTGGTTTTTACGTGTTTTATTAATAAACATACTATGCCATAGGTACCTCTAAAGATCGGTATCTCTCAGATACAATTTACTATTAAATATCACACACCTTTACGAAACACGTGTTCAACCAAAACTGACCGCATAAACAGTGTGGAATATCACTCTTAATATATGCATGTGCAGCTAGTCATGACCTCCAAGCTATACACTGGATATGTATAATAATATTTATATTAAACAATTTGTATCTATTCAGATCAACCATGACCTCTTCAGGATTAAATAGTAGTGCTGCTCTTTCTCAACATATTCCTCAGTTATTGGGAATGGAGATCAAAGTTGTTCCAATATTTAAAAAAATAATTAAATTAAATTACGAAAAATTATGGAAATATTTTTAGTTAGTAGTAAAATAAATGAGAGAGAGAAAAAAAAGAAGGAATTTGTCTATATAAATATATTGTAATATAATAGGCACACACAGTATACCCCTGTAAAGCATTCTTCACAGCACTTTTCTCAGCCATTACACAAACACTTTCTTTTAAACAATAGCTAACTAACTGAAATAACTGTTCTGAATGTATGAAATTAAATGTATACAGGACAGTTATTCCATGCAGTTTGTAGAGATTTTGTAGTTTCCATTGACTTTTGTTCATTTTTTAAAATTTAATGTTTACTATCAAATATCAAAAATGCATTAGGTTTGAGGATAAATAACTATGCTGCTCCAATTTGGATATAATCTTGATAGTAGTTCTTAATCATGTTGGAGATTTAATTGAGTATTGACAGCTCAGAAGGATTAAAAACTATTTTGAATGCTTCCAATATTTCATCTCCATGAGGGAGCACAAGTAACACTTTATTATACAATGAAACCTGTGGAGAATTCATGACTAAACAAACACTCGTAATAACCACAGTAATAAGTAAATATTTCATCCTAAGTATCTTAGGACATTGTCAGTACAGTTAATTCAAACAATACTAGGAATAACATACAATTAGGGAGCATGATTACAATGGAATCCCAATATGCGTGCAGTATTATTTACTTATTAAAACTTATTACTGTGGTTATTATGTGTGTTTGTTTAGACAAGTAACACTTATAACACACACAACAATACTGAATAAAACACGTGAATATGAATAATGAAGTCCAATCTAGGTGGTGCACCCTCTATGGATGTTTGTAGAAAGCCTAGGTTGTAAATTAAAATCTGAGAATTAATGTTTCCCAAATTTTGGGAAGTTTCTTACAATCGCATTTATTTTAATTCATTTATTTTCTGAGTATCATTGCAGATTCAAAACAATCTTTCTTTTTTAAATTTACTGTGATGTAGCATGGTAGTTTTCCCTGCCTCTTTTTGGAATCTGCAGTGGCACTTGGAAATCAACAAAATTTAAACAAATAAAACTGCAAGAAACTTCCCAAAATTTGGGAAACATTAATCCTCAGAGATTCTAATTTACAACCTAGGCTTCCTACAAATGCTCATAGAGGGTGCACCACCTAGATAGGACTCGAGTCATATCCACATGTTTCATTCTTCAGTAGTGTGTGTGTGTGTGTGTGTGTGTGTGTGTTACAAGTATTAGTTGCAGTTCCTGATGTCTCAGAGAGCAATGAATATTGAAAGCATTAAAAAAAAATAAGTTTTGAATGCTTTTTTTTTTGACCAACATGATGTCCTCCCAGCACTTAAGCCTTAACATATGAACATTATTGTAGTTATAACAACTTCTCAAATTATAAATGGGAATCTAATTTTTGTTAAAGTTACAAAGGTTCTCCAGGTTTTCAGTGCTATAAAGAATTTCAGTGAATTCTCCAACTCATTGATATCTTTCAAAGCAGAACTACTGTATAGAATCGTTCTTTACTAGATGATTGAACTGCTGTATAGAATTGTTCTTTTCTAGATGACTTATGTGCTGACTGCATGAAGTGACAAATCCAATTTATTAGTTTCAAGAAACTGAATATATCCCATGTAATTTTAGAGACAAACCCAGAAGAGTTGTCTGCTTAGAGTATAAAGCTTTACAGAAAATACAAACCATCAAGAAATTTAATAACTTATAACAGATTTCACAACAGAAATATACCATATTTTTTCCTTGAATATTCTATGAACATGGAAAGTCATATAATGATATTCTGAAGAAAGAACAAAATGATAAACTTGGGATTTTAGTGACATATAAAAGTAGATGTGCTGAGCACAAATGTACATGACCTTCTTCATGGATGTCTGGAAGCCAACAAGAGATAAGTTTTCAATCCTATAAAGACTGTTTCTTACCAAAGAAGAAATTTTCTTTTGTAAAGAAAATTTTTTACAAATTATTTAAAAATTTTTACAAATGCTTACTTAAGAACTTAAGAACTTTTTGGAAGCGAAGAATGAGCAAGGAAATTGCTCATTCTTCACCTCCAAAAAGTAATTTATCGTATGCCTAACGCACAGCTCTCCTGAAATTACGGAAAGAAAAAAGTATCATCATCACCAGAGCGGATAAGGGTAATGCCACAGTCGTTCTTAATACCAGTGAATACAATCGCAAAATGAATATTATCCTCCGCGATCGCGTGTATCCAGAGCATGGTCTGGGCTTGCGGACCATGCTCTGGATACACACCACAGAATACGGTGGAAGAAAGCTACAGTGATACACCGTAGCAAATACAAATTTGAAAGACTCTTCATGGAATCAGCCTCAGCCCTAAGAAATTCTCCAAACCTCAACAAATTTGGTTGTATGCGACTGCCCCAAATTTGGGAGGCCTACATCAGCAGACCTTCAGCCCAACGGCCAAGAACACCTACTTAGCCCGCTAGAGGGCACCATCAGGACTGTTAGGAGAACAATAGCTTCATTTCTTCATTCCCAGTTTCTGTGTTGTAGTGCCTACGTGCACGTAACTTTTTTGTAAGTTCCTTTAGAAGATGGCAACGTGACGTTGCCGAAATATCGGAAAATATTTATTAAAGTTTTATTTAATTTATATCCTTAACTACGTTGTTCTATTCCTTAAGTGTTTTAATAATGTAAAATATAAAGTAATGCACTATGGAATGAAAAGATTGCATACTTTGTATCAGATTGCATGAAATTGACAAGACTAGGGATTTAGGGGTAATGGTGGGCAGAGAGTTGAAGTTTGGAGGGCATATTGCAAAAGTTGGTAAAATATGCTCAAAGGATTACTTGGATACTGTAAAACACACTCACCACCACCATCTTGGTCCCTTGTCTCTAGATCCTCTCAACCACTCCCTCATCTCCAAAGAAACGTCAGTAAATTGACATGTTCAAATAATTTAGTAATCCATATGTTCAAAGCTTTATAAAGAACCTCATAAAAGGACTGTTCATTTTTAATATTTTCCAAGGATGAGACTCTTCCATACTTTCAGAATCAATATAATTCATTCCAATTTAAATGAAGATGGTGTAATAAAGACTCTGAACCCTTCCTTGAACGGATTCATATCTAAAATTGCTTCTATATGTTAGGTGAGTATCATTCCAAAGTATCCATCAAGTGATTGATGAATTAACTTTATTCTGTTTTATTTAAATTGCTTGTTCATTCCACATTGATGATATACTATTATTTCCAGTACAAAATATATCTCTTGCTAATTTTCAACAAATCTTAAGTGTCTACTTGTTTTCATACTCAATTATTAATATGTCACAGGTTCTATTAAAACTACAAATTATTTTATACCAATTGGACAATGTTTATATAGTGAAACTTTAACTGAAAGGAGACTCATTTAACAATCTGCTTATGTATTACAACAAACAAAGAGGGAGATGCATATACAGCAGAAAGGGCCATCTGATAATTACAGGTTGGTATTAAACTGGTGGCAAAAAATGAGGCTTAGGTAACAGATTAGCACATTAGCTAAGAGACTGGGATGAGCATCTGCAAGTTATCCAGAAAAGGATAGTCACTCGGGTGCAAGCTGGGAGAAACCACAGGGAGTAGTGCATGTTGTGGCTTTTCAAGGAGGAATAGGCTGTGTGAACAGCCTTGTGAGTTGACCTAAAGTATTAATAAAGTGCTCCCATCTCATCTTAGGCTCAATGGACAAGTAAACTGACTCCTCTGAAACCTGATTATGATGGGTAGTTAATTCTACCTGCACTGTCTACTATATCTATAAAATACACATTTCTTCTAGTCAATTTGCCTGTTAGTAAAGTGTAGTCTTAAAATCTGGAGAGAGAGCAAGAATGGATGCAAAGTACACAACTTGTGGAGAGATTTTGTCAGAGGTGGAGGCAATAAGCAAACAGGGCATTATGGTGAAGAAGGAAATAAAATTTAAGGAATACAATGCTAAACTTGTGAGCATATCAGAATGGATTATGATCAGGGCTTGAAGAAAGGTATGTTTACTCACCTATGATGACTGAGAATTTTCAACAAGTAAAAAAATGAAAGTGAGTTTAACTATCAGTTTCACTTATATAATCCTGATTCTATAGCATGTTTTACATAAATAGCATATTTTTTTCTATATTGTTACTATATTTATGGCACCTATTAGGGGATGCTGATCAACAAATTATTACCATTATCACCACATTTCACCACAAGTCTATTAGTATCATCACCACAAGTCTATTATCATTGGGTACCCACCTAAGAGTTGTTAAGGGATTATTATCAGATTAATGTGGAAGAGATTGTTCCTAAAATGGAAGGGAAACAGATAGAACAAGGGGCTATGCTTTTGAATGAATCATTTATTAAACTGAGTATTTATATATGCACATTAAGAATACATCTGGACATTAATGTATTGCTATTTAAGGTGCAAATTGCTAAGAAGTGCACAGGAAATCTTAATAGTAAAATAGTAAAAGTTAATCAGTAAATTGACATGTTCAAATAATTTAGTAATCCATATGTTCAAAGCTTTATAAAGAACCTCATAAAAGGACTGTTCATTTTTAATATTTTCCAAGGATGAGACTCTTCCATACTTTCAGAATCAATATAATTCATTCCAATTTAAATGAAGATGGTGTAATAAAGACTCTGAACCCTTCCTTGAACGGATTCATATCTAAAATTGCTTCTATATGTTAGGTGAGTATCATTCCAAAGTATCCATCAAGTGATTGATGAATTAACTTTATTCTGTTTTATTTAAATTGCTTGTTCATTCCACATTGATGATATACTATTATTTCCAGTACAAAATATATCTCTTGCTAATTTTCAACAAATCTTAAGTGTCTACTTGTTTTCATACTCAATTATTAATATGTCACAGGTTCTATTAAAACTACAAATTATTTTATACCAATTGGACAATGTTTATATAGTGAAACTTTAACTGAAAGGAGACTCATTTAACAATCTGCTTATGTATTACAACAAACAAAGAGGGAGATGCATATACAGCAGAAAGGGCCATCTGATAATTACAGGTTGGTATTAAACTGGTGGCAAAAAATGAGGCTTAGGTAACAGATTAGCACATTAGCTAAGAGACTGGGATGAGCATCTGCAAGTTATCCAGAAAAGGATAGTCACTCGGGTGCAAGCTGGGAGAAACCACAGGGAGTAGTGCATGTTGTGGCTTTTCAAGGAGGAATAGGCTGTGTGAACAGCCTTGTGAGTTGACCTAAAGTATTAATAAAGTGCTCCCATCTCATCTTAGGCTCAATGGACAAGTAAACTGACTCCTCTGAAACCTGATTATGATGGGTAGTTAATTCTACCTGCACTGTCTACTATATCTATAAAATACACATTTCTTCTAGTCAATTTGCCTGTTAGTAAAGTGTAGTCTTAAAATCTGGAGAGAGAGCAAGAATGGATGCAAAGTACACAACTTGTGGAGAGATTTTGTCAGAGGTGGAGGCAATAAGCAAACAGGGCATTATGGTGAAGAAGGAAATAAAATTTAAGGAATACAATGCTAAACTTGTGAGCATATCAGAATGGATTATGATCAGGGCTTGAAGAAAGGTATGTTTACTCACCTATGATGACTGAGAATTTTCAACAAGTAAAAAAATGAAAGTGAGTTTAACTATCAGTTTCACTTATATAATCCTGATTCTATAGCATGTTTTACATAAATAGCATATTTTTTTCTATATTGTTACTATATTTATGGCACCTATTAGGGGATGCTGATCAACATAAATTATTACCATTATCACCACATTTCACCACAAGTCTATTAGTATCATCACCACAAGTCTATTATCATTGGGTACCCACCTAAGAGTTGTTAAGGGATTATTATCAGATTAATGTGGAAGAGATTGTTCCTAAAATGGAAGGGAAACAGATAGAACAAGGGGCTATGCTTTTGAATGAATCATTTATTAAACTGAGTATTTATATATGCACATTAAGAATACATCTGGACATGAATGTATTGCTATTTAAGGTGCAAATTGCTAAGAAGTGCACAGGAAATCTTAATAGTAAAATGGCATGCTACATTACTACACTATGAAAGAGAAAACCAATACAAGAATAAAATATTATTTACAATGACTACAATTGTATTACTGTGTTATGTGTTAATTCTGGGAAACTATTTTTTTAATTTTTTTTTTTTTTTTTAAACATAATACGTGGGATACTGTCAGGACCAGATGCCTTGTTTCTGTTCACGTTATTAAAGATACTTCAGATTTCTTTCTGACAGAAAACTGTGGTGCAGACAGCCATTCTTGGCAGAGTGGAGGGAACTTTGTCCAAATCATCAATACATGAATTGGAAAAGAAGAGTGATGCCATATGTCACTTTGTCTTAAAGTGAGGTAACTACAGTTCCATCCAGATATGAGTGGTGGAAAGCTGGATGGGCAAAAGTTGCCCACCCAATGGCTTTGACAGCAAACCAGAAGAAGGAAAGTTAGCAGCATCGGTCATTTCAAAGTCTGATTTGGTGATTCTTTTACAGCTGTTATGAGCTGCAGTATAGGCAAAGTGAGCAGCTGAAGTTTTGGTCTTGGGCTATTCATGGTATGCATAGGTTTTTTTTCTTCTACTACACTGGCACACTTTTTTTGAGAACAAAGGCTTAGATGGTGGCTGAGAATTTGGAGTAGAATAAGGAATGAAAGCCTTCATTCCCATGAGGATGATTTCTGTTATTCAGCCTGAGGAAGACCTGAAGCAGTATTCAGACCATGGGAAGGAGGAACAGAAGTCACAGAGGTAGTCCCATTTGGCACCCTTGTAGTGCTAAAGGACATGAGAGTGAGAATTGGCAGATGAAGGTTGTTCTGTGGCAAAAGAGACTTGTATTAGGTTGTGATCGGAGTTACCAAGAGGAAAACTGACATCCATAGTATACTTAGAAGGGAAACTTGTTAGGAAGATGTCAAGCGTGTTGGCAAATTGGAGGGAGTTGTCAGGTATTCTGGAAGGGAGATTAATGATTGGTGATAGGTCACTTCTAATGGCAAACACCTTGGCATCTCTGCCTGATTGATCTAAGAAACTGGAAAAGGGAAGCCAATAGGAGTTGTGGATGTTGAAGTACCCAAGAAGTATGACCTCACTACTGGGGAATTTTGACTGTAGAAAGTCAAGCTTTAGAAAGATAGTTGAAGAGGTGAGAGTAGTTAACAGAGTTTGGAGAACCATAGAGGATATGAAAAGAGCAGGTTGATTTGGTAGGAAAATTTTGAGCCGAAGCAGATCAAACAGCGAGGATTAGAGGCTTTGTAATCTCTGGCATGATGTGTCACTTCTGATTAATGCACAAGTGCCACCCTTGTGGTGGAAAGAAACTGTGTAATGTGCAGTTTGGGCAGTTAAAGTGGATAATGGTTGTTGAGATGACCAGTTGGGGTTCTGATAGGAATAGTAATTCTGGTTTAGATGCCTGTAGGTGCCAGTGCACATCGTTTATATTACCTGTTTAGGTCACAGATATTGGTGAAGTGGATGCAGAAACGTTTTTTTTTTTTTTTTTTGTATGAATTAATGTTGGTGGGTTGTTTGGAGAGCTTTTTTTCTTGGATTTTTATTGTTTTTTTTATGATTTACCTATTTTCTGTGGGAGAATTTTTGATCAATAGTAAAATCACATTTCTTTGGGTTGTGATCAATTGTATGTGGTGAGGAAGAGACAAAAGGAAGTGGGGCATACAGTGAGAGAGTTACAAACATACCACCTGCACAGCACTGTTTCTTGTCCATATGTGGCCTTGACATTCCCTCCCCTCCCCATAGCCGTTGTATTCGGTCTCTCTTTCTCTCCAATCATGAACTGCCAAAATACGTGGCTGCAGAATCTTATGCTAGCTGGTTAGAAAATCTCCAGATTTGTTACTAACTGATTTGGTTTTGTGCACTAACCAGTTGCCAACCTGCAGAACCATTTTACTGCTTGGGGGAGGGTCTAGACCTGGGTGGGGAACTCTTGGCATGCCAATGACTTTTTTCTGGGACGCAATCCAGGGTTCACCTTAAAAATAATTAATTAAACAAGTACATATCCAAGATCTCAACCTGAAGGAACTTCAAGAAGTGATGCAAACAGTAACCAAAGTTGTTAATTACATTTCTGCACGTGCTTTGAATAATAGACCATTTCAGAAACTATTGAATGAGGTGGATTTGGTATGAGATGCTCTTATAACTGCATCACAAGTCATATAAATAACAGTGGCAGAAAATATTCCCTCTAATTTTTTCCAGCCCATCTGCACATGAAAAACATTTTGTGTGCAAGATTCCAGTCTTAGACTCAATGTGTGCAGAAATTTGTGCTCCAATAGTGAAATTCACAAGCTGCAAACTCTTAATGTGATGGCAACATTGCCATTATAACACATTTGTCCAGCCACTCAAATTTAAATGAATTTGCAGTCCTTTTTCTACTTTAAATTCAACAATGACAATGAGGGTTTAATGCACTAAAACTGCTAATGTAATATTTCTCATATTAATGTTGCCCCTCTTTTCATCGAGCTATATTCTGCAAGATTTGCGAGGACTAAATTAATTTGCTTAAATCCACTTAGCTACAAAAATCCATCACTGTTTGCATGATGCAAGTGACTGTGTTATCAGCAAGTTATGCCTTTATAACTTGCTGATATCAGCATCAGTTCACTTATATGACACAGGTTAAAAGTAACTAATCAGAGCATTAAGTTGGAGACATTGCCAAATAAAATAAGTAACAGGTATGATTTATCATATAATTCGTTTTTATAGTATGTTTAAAATCGACTAAATTAGAAATTCTGAAAGCAAAAATTTTGTGCATACAATTACCAAGCATGTACACTCCCTTTTTGACCAGTTTGCCCATGATTCCAAATGTTATTTGGAATTATGGGCAAACAACTAAGGCTGTGAGAGCAGTGTATTATTATTATTATTTGTCACCTCCAGGGAGTTCAAAGACTCATCGAGGGAGGACATCTACTCTACAACTCTGCTTCCACCACTCGCAATCCACCAACTGACCACAACTACATCAACATTATCTACCGCCGACCATCACCACCACTAGTATTTCCACAGACAATCACAAACATCCACGCCCATGGCAGGATTCGAACCCGCAGTCTCTTGACTGGAGAGCAGGCATTTTTCTGGCTTGTTTGCTTATTTGTGAGAGATAAAAAATGCTGCCACTATATGACAGTCTTGTATAGTGGAAGGGCTAACTCACCTTCAAATAAGTCCTTATAAAGGTTCTTCACATTTTATATGGGAATCCAGATCTTTCCAAACAAAGGGAATCAAGGAATCATTGAATTGACTGAGTTACAAAGGCAAATACAGAAAGAAAAGCCATGTTTGGTCTCCAAAGCAGGCCTATTCACAGCAGCAAATGTACTCAATAATCAGTTTTCTATTAGTGGGACCGATGCTTAAAATAAATAAATAAAAATCACTCTTTCCTCCAGATTTCTCGAGCCCAATGCTCTAAAAAAATATTCCAAAGTCAATTTGAGGCTAAAAAGTTATTTCCATTTTTTTTTCAGAAGGTGCCTTTGCTCCCATTTTTTTTTTTTTTTAAGAAGTGCCAAATGTAGCATTGATTGAATGTGAGAACAGAGGTGGATGAATCTAGTGTGTTTACATTAATCACAGAGCTATAATGCAAATATTGCCACAGGATTATACGGAACATCAGTCTATGTATTATGAGAATATGCAAAAGAATTAGCAGCTTCTCTGATGAAGATGTTTAGATTAAGCATCAGTTCTTGGAAGATGTCTAGTGAGTAGACTGTGGAAAGAAGACAGTTCCACTGAATAAATGAGGCTCCAAGACAGAGTTAGCAAATTACAGGCCAATCAATTTTGTTAAGGTTAATTAATGTTAAGGTTAATTACCTTAAAGATAACAGAGAAGCTGATAAAAAGTAGAGTTCAGGACTGGATGGAGAGGAATATGATATTCTATAGGGAATAAATATGGTTCTGTGAAAGACAGGTCTTGCCTTAGTAATTTGCTCGCTTTTTGATGTAATGGATAAAGGAAATTGGCCACAGTGATACTGGTGTCTTTGCAAAGGCATGACAAGACACCACATGGAATCTGTTACATAAATTGAAACAAAATGGGGGATGAATATGAAGATGATTTGGATAAGAGGGTGGCTGGCAGACAGACATCATAGAGTAGTATATGGAACTTAATCTAGAAGTGGGTCTCCCGCGATGAGTCTACTGACTCCATGGAGATACCCGTAATAATAATAATAATAATAATAATAATAAAAAAGTAAATGATGAGTGATATGTCACAGGGCTCAGCACTCTCTGTTGCTGTTTTATTTCCTACATCAGTGATATAAGAAACAATTCCAGGAAAATTATTCAGTTGTTTGCTAGTGGTGCAAACCTAAAAAGAGGAAATTAAAATGTAGATATTCTGCAAGATGACTTGAATAGATAAGCAGTATGGGCAAAGTATAAGCTTTGAAAGTTTGCTGCTGAAAAGATGAGTTTTATTTTTGTACTAAATTAAACAAGTTGGATTTTGGTGTAATTTTGTTATCCAAAATTCTATTACACCAAAATGCAAATTGTTTAATTTGGATTTTGGTATAATTTTGTTTATTTTTCATGGCTTAATGGAGCTTTGTGTGCTTGAATAAATAAACTTTTTAAAGCTTCCAGTGAATGACAAAATAGCAGTATGAATGAGATCTGCCAGCAATGAAAATCAAATGTAATTAACCATGTGGACTTCTTGAGAATGGTTTGTTGCAAGTGACATAATATAAATGACAGAATATGGAGAGACTGGACAGCAGAAAAGAGAGGGTATGGATATGTCAAAAGTGTGATATTCTGTTGGACTATGAGTTATCAGTAAATGTGAAACTGAATGATGGAACGAAAGAATAAGTGTGGGAGCAAATGAGTATGAATCACAGAACGAAAGAGAGTAAGACTATGACAGTGAAAAAAAGTATACCTGATGAAAAGAAAGCAAGTAACAATTTGAAAGCAAAGGTAAGTAAGAATGAGCAAATGAAAGAAACAAATGACAAACTGACAGTGTAATTGCCAAGATACAAGACCTGAAAAACTGGTTCACCAGAATGACAAGTGAGATGAAAAGATTCCATTATTAGAGCTGTGGTAAATGAGCAATTCCACAAGGTGTGGTTTCCAGAGGGAGAATTAGCAGGATAACTGATGGGACAGATATGAGAAGCAGACAAGCGAGCGACTGATGGTGAATGCTGGAACAAACGACTTGGTTGGACATAAGGAGAATGTGTGGATGGATATCAGGAGGTTGTTAAGTAGAGTGAAAGATAGGGCATGATTTGAAAGGTAGTCAGCATGTTGCTAAGGTATGATAGTGACGAGCTGAGATGAAGAGCAGGTATCATGAATAATATGTTGGCAGGGCTGTGTGAGAAGGTAGTAAAGTTTGTAGATGTGTGGGATGCATTTGAGGGAACAATGGATTGAATTTAAACAGATTTGGTGTAAGTGGGTGAGATTGTTGCTACAAGAGAGAGAGATGTCAACAAAAGAATAGAGAAAGGAAAAGGAAAAGCAAAAGATCAGGAGAAAAGAACTGATGAGGCTGAAGTGGTTGTAAATGAGAATAGTAGCAATATAATAGAGATAATGAAGAGAGAACAAGAATGCAAGATGGACAAGGAGGCACAGTATAAGGAAAGTGGATGTCAGAAGTAATGGAGAATGTGTATCAGGATGGCCAGTATGGAAATAGGATGGCCTGGGATGTACGGGATGTAGTTGAGGCTGAGGATATAAGGTAAATGATGATAAAAGTGATTGGGAATGGTCAAGTGTGAGGAAATCACAACCACAAAGTGGCATTGGCAGATCTGGTTTGAGTCCTAAAAGTGAATTGCTATGTTTATTTATAAATGTCAGGAGAATCAGAAATGGTTTCACTGAGTTTATTCACCCCAAAATTGTCAGAATAAGTGAAACATAGTTGGATAAGGATATATCCTGATGAGAATAGAAACGTAAAGGTATGAAGTTTTTTTGCGAGGATAGAAAGGATAAGGGAAGAGGAATGCTGTTAGTGATAGCAGACAAATTATGCCCACACAAAGTGGAGATATGGGAGAGAAATAGTGACAATGATTTTGAGCCCGTATGGTGAGAGGTGGAGATTGACTGAATAGATATTTTGTTAGATGCTGATACAGGCTGGGAAGGAAATGTGAAGGGTGGTAATGGAGAAATGTATAAGCAACTTGGGTTACTGAACAAAAGAAGGATGATTATTATGGGCGATTTTTAATTAGGATAATATAGATTGGAATGAAGAGACAGCATCTGGATATAAGGAAAATTAATTTCAGTTCTTGAGAGACAGCTATCTTAGGCAGCACGTAAGGGAGGGCATGTGAGGATCGAGTGTCTTAAATCTAATCATTTCAAAAAGGATGCGATTGTGAGTCGGGTGTCACATCTGTTGAGAATGACTATGAGGTGATCACCTGTGTGGTGGCCAGCAATATGAAGATTTCTGTGAGGAAAAGATATGTGAAACTACAAGGCTGGTGACTGGGAGAAGCTTAGGGCAGCACTTCCCAAATTGTGGGCTGCGGCCCCTTGGGGCCGTAGGTTTTGTTCAGGGGGGCCATGAAATAATGAAAACAAATTTAAAATGTTTTAAGACTAAGTAGATTTTTTTATTTTAAAAGAAACATATTTAACTTTTATTATTTATTATTTTTTTTTTGTTATTTTTTATATTTTAATGGAAAAATTCACACATTGGTGTTGGTTCACAAACTTTGCTTCCTGCGTATTTAGGCGCTTAATAAATATTAGTAAATATTACTTATTCATGTTTCATTTCAAAGCAGTGGTTAATTATACTTACTTTGAATGCTCTCCAGGGAAGCTCCAAATCTTCCTGTCCCTTTCATCACGCGTTCGTAATCAGGGACTGTTGATATTGACTTTATATACATATCAAAACTCGTTCTATATTATCACTGTCATTCGAGCTAGTTTTCTGTTACCAATAAAAGTTTCGCATATACTTCACACATGAAAAAAAGCTTAAACAAGTTCATGTGGGGAGATAGTAACTTGCTTGCAGTGGTAAACAACACCCCTCCCTAACAGCCACTATACTGCAGAGGCAATAAAAACAAATACTTTTGTTATGCCAGTGAATATGGTATGAGGAGTCTGTGTAATATATTTCTCAACACATAGTGCAATTAGATAAAAACACTAATTAATGAATCACATGTCCCCTCATACAGAAACTATGCTGTATAGACTGAAACAAAACCATATGTTGCATGGGCAAACACAGCATCTAACTAAAAACTCTATTGTTATTAATTAGATGTGTGTGAGTTCGATTTACCAAGGCAGCAATAAAATTCAACCGAACGTGTTAATATTCGTAAAAGTGTTAAAACTAAGTAATACATATATAATGAATGTTATGGCAGTTTCACATATGGAATTCGGTTGAAGAGAGCATTTCAACTCAATTGTCAGCTATGCTTTTATCTTTCGATTGCGCAATCTTTTGTTAATACCGCACCAATCATATGCACGTTTTAATAACCTGCCTTTGCTGTCGGTTTCGAGTTAGGCTTAATTACCGTAAAGGGAGAAAAGTCACAAAAGAGAAAAATGTTCCTGGTCCGGGGATTCCCTTATTCAGGTAATATTCACTAATTTCATGTTATCAGTCTGTGGTGTGCCAGTATCGGTAAGTGGTGATATTATTTGATCTATTCTACGTTAAAAACTTTAACCCTGAGATGGATAAGTGGCTGATAAAAAAAATATAAAAAAAATTCCTGCGACCAATCAGAAGAAGCAGAAAGACTAAAAAAAATGACAGTATTTCATATTTTATCAGAACAGCCCGCATCGTCTTCAGAACCAAACGGTAAGAGGCAAAAAATGTAATACATGCATTTGATTTTTGCAATATTTGCTGTATATGTTTTGTATTGAATATAAATACAATAAATATTATAATAATATATCTCTCTATTACGATTTTTTTTCGAGGGGGGCCGTGAAATATATTAATTTTTGCAAAGGGGGCCCGACATCCAGAAGTTTGGGAAGCACTGGCTTAGGGTATAGCTTGGAGCTATAGAATGGAATGGAATGGAATGAGGAGTTAAGAGGGAGATAAATGTTGCATGAGAATTGGCCAAAAGATATTTAACATCATGCAAATGTATTCTAAAGGCCAAAAGGCTGAATAAGGTAGATGTCAAATGGATGAATGATGTATCCTACCACAGAGGAGGAGGATACTGTGGAAACGCACAAGATGAATAATGATAACAATCAACTGCATGTGGAGTATAAAGAGCAGGCAGGGAAGGTGACTCTGTAAGGACATCGAAAGTACAGTATGAGTAGAAATTAACAAATCGGGCCAGGGGAAAAAAAAAAAAAAGACTTCTTTTTTCCAGATATGTGGCAAAGTAGAAGAAAGAATGATTATAGTAAGATGTTAATGAATGAAGATGGTGAAATAGTAACTATAGCACAGAACATAACTGAGGTATTCAGTAAACAATTTATAAGGGCGTTTCATTCTCATCAGGGTGAAATCATGAAAATCTCAAGTGTAGAGGAAATAAGAGAGGATGGTTTAAGTGTGAGTAAGCAGGAGATATGTGAGGAAATAAGTTTGATGTCAATAAAGCAATAGCATTTGATGATATATCACTACATGTCTTAAAAGAATGATTCAGGGAGTTATCAATAGGTCTTACAACAGCACAGGTCCTAAGGAAGAGAAAAGAAAGTAAGGTAAGATTGTTCCACTGCATAAAGGTGATCATAAGGCTGTGGCTACAAATTATAGGCCAATATGTACACCATCTACCAATAATTGTCCAGACACCTCTGTTATTTGAAGTTATGGAACATTCCAGGTTTGTTAATAACATAAAAACCAGTGTACAGATAGTAGGAAGCAGTATTTCATCGTAGCAGTAAAATACAGGTGGTACAGCAATACAGTGTGAACTCAGTGACTTCAAGAGAGGTGCCATCACGGGCTGTCACATCCATATGTGCCATTGTTGCTCAAAATCAATGGATGACAATGTAATCAACAAATGGAGATGTTCTGGCATCACTAGCGCAGGAAAAAACCCAGACTGGCTGCCAAAAATGACTGAGAGGGACACGGGTGGCATGCAAAAACCAGCAACAATCAGCACAGTCCATCCATGATGAGTTCCAGGGTGTCAGTAACACCATGGTGAGCTCTAATACTTATGAAAAGAACTCCATTTACTGGGTGTTTCCATGGAAGAACAGCAGCACACAAGCTGAACATCACAACAACAAACAAGGCAGTTCGTCTGGCCTGTTGCAAAGAGCATGTGAAAGGGACAATTGACCAGTGGAAAATGGTTCTCTGGAATGATGAATCAAGGTTCACCTGTTTCTAGTCTGATGGCAGGATGTGGGTGTGGAGGCAGCCTGGTGAACACTTGCTACCACAGTGTTGTACCACAATAAAGTTTGTTAGTGGAGGAGCAATGGTGTGGGGTGCATTCAGCTGGTTTGGAGCTGGTCCTCGCCTGTGGTTCCATGAAGGCAGCTAAGTACCTTGATATTCTGGATAATCAGGTGCTGCCTACACTGTGTAGTTTTTATGGAATGGACCCGTGTTACTATCAAGACAACAATGCTGCATGCCACAAAGCTGCAGCTGTTATGGAACGGTATGCATGGAACATTAGGTAAATGACTGCCCTGGCCTGCTCAGAGTCCTGACCTCAACCCCATCAAACACCTGTAGGATGAAATGAAGTGGTGATTTAGGTCGAGAGCAGCACATTCTCGATGTATCACTGAACTCAGTGCTGTTTTGATGGAGTAGTGGAGACAAATTCCACCCGATGTCTGCAGCACACTGGGCCTCCCTCAAAGCCAAAGGTGGGCATACGGGCATACCTGATATTAGGGCTTGACTGCTGGTATCAATTCTAAATTGCTATAGTGTCCCGATAATTACTGGTAGATAGTGTATCTGGAGTTGTGGATAAGGCACCAGAGATTAGTGAGAACTAGGATACAGAAAAGGATTAATAACAGCAGCATTCTCTGCAATAGTCAGAACAGGATAATATATATATATATATATAATATATATATATATATATATATATATACACATTATATATATATATTAAAGATACCAAAAGGGGATCATGTTTTGCCAACTCACTCACATACCATAGCAAGGTGAGAAATGTACTGGACAAGGGTGATGCATACACAGTGGTATACTTAATTTTGCAAAAGCTTCTGATAGATTGCCACATGACAAGCTGTTAAATTTGAAACAGACAGGATTGGATAACAGACTAGTGAATGAATTAGATTGGTGACTAGCTGTCAGATAGGTATCAGAAAGTTGTATAAGAGAGTGCAGTATCATGAAAGAGGAAAGTCTGGGTTTGCATTAGGGTAGCTGTTGTTATTCTTCTCTTCGAGGATTAGGCATTTGCCTGTTCAGGCTTCACTGGTCTCTCTTTCCTTTTGGTCTGTATCTATCCAAATCTTTTGGTAGCCGATATCTTTCCATTTAAATAGATGTTCTTTCTCTTTAATAGTATCTCCACTTTGATGAGGTAAAGAGGCTTGCATGCACCAATGACCTCAAGAGTAATGCCAGTGGTAGCTAAGCTTCTGGTAGGGCCTCCCTAGCTGGACAGGTAAAGAGGCAGGAGCCAGACTAAGAGAGCGATACCCTGGTCCTCCAGGTTTTGCGTAACGCAAAATGCAACTGGTGATATGCAACTGTTTGCAGATGATGCAGGAGCCAGACTAAGAGAGAGAGAGAGAGAGAGAGAGATACCCTGGTCCTCCAGGTTTTGCCTAAGGCAAAATACAACTGTTTGCAGATGATGCAAAATTGTGGAGAACAATGCAGTCAAGCAGATGTTGTGGCCTTACAGGAGGACTTGAATAGACTGGAATGGGCAGGTAAGTGGAACTATCATTTTAATATTACAAAGTGCAAGGTTTTGAAATTTGGTAAGCAACAATGGGATGTAAGAATACACTTGGAGAAACTTTGAAAAAAGTAGATGGCAGATCTGGGAGTGGTGATGGACAAGGACCTGAAATTCAGGGTCACCTTGTACAAGTTGAAGTTGTCACATTAGATGATGACAATGATTTGGGGAACCTTGGCATGAAATAAAGCGTTTGTGATTCCATTTTATAAGACCCTGATAATAGGCCTCATATGGATTACTGTGCACATATTTAGTTCACTGCTTTTTATGGTGATGAGGAAATGTTAGAAAGGGTCCAGAGAAGATTTGCAAAGATCTTTGAAATGTGAAGTATGAAGACAGATTGAAGGAATGTAATTTGCAAAGCCTCCTGAATATGAGGGAAGGGGGAACATGATTGAGGCATACAAGTTAGGAGTTGTTACCAGATTATCATAATTAGAAAATAATGAAATCTTTCATAAAGTGAGGAAAAAAAAGGAGGAAGAAACGAGACCACCCATGGAAGGAGGGCATGAGCAAAGGAGTGAGGAGCAGGTTCTTTGCATTGCTTGAGTGTTGTGAATGCACACATTGAATAATTAAGGCATGGTTTGATGAGCTTAGTGTATGTGATAGTGTGTACCTCACACAATGTCTCAATAATGGCAATCAGTTTAATATAGTGAAGTTATGAACTATGGGATGAAAAGATCACAAACTATGTACAACATGATTGAAGAGAACTGCAGAAAATTGATTAGGGCAGGAATATGGTGAGTAACTATGAACAGAGTTAAAATTTTAGAGGGTATACTGCAAAGGTAGCCAAAATATGACATCAGATTACTTGGCAAGAATAGGTAGATTATTATCCCACTTTATAAGGTTTTAATGAAGGCCACATCTGGATTCCTGTACACAGATCATCTTAATACCAAAAATTCCATGGAGATGATATTCAGAGGAGAAGAATGACTAAGATTGTGATAGGGCTATGGAATTCTCCTTATAAGGATACATTGAAAGGCTGAACTACAGAGACTAGTCCATAGGCATGAAATGAAAAAGAGGATCTAATAGAAACAAGCAAGTCATGACAATTACAAACATGTAAGTCATGTGTCTAAAAATTTTATAGGATTGATGTATTACATTTTATCAGTACATTGCAGGAAGGAAGAAAACAAGGAGTTCACAAAACTAGTCAATTAGTGGAGACTTATTTTCCACTTCAAGGTTAGGTGTAGAAATATACATTATATATATATATATTAAAGATACCAAGCAATTTTAAATAAAACTTGGTTTTAATCCTATTTCCCAAGTAAGCAAACAGACAAGTCAGTCAAGTTTGCGCCTACATTTAGTGCAAGTCAGAGCGACTCCGCACATAGTGCAAGTCCAGGCAACTCGTGGTAAAGGTGGAATAAGCTTTGATCACTATCCTTGGTATTTACCCTTAATGCAAAGCACATCCCCTAGTGGAGATGTATGATGCTATACATTAAAGGCAAGGGCCACTACCCAAACCGATTTTGACCTTTATTGAGATCTCATCAGTGGGAGCCAGGCTTAAGAAATGCCAAGTATATAATAGGAATCAAAATATCACTGAAAATTAAGCTGTTCAGATAAGTGCTGATGTGTCAAATATAGCAAATTTCATTTATCTTCTACAACTAAAGATAAGAAATTCTAGTGCAATTAATGCAACTTAGGAACCCATTACTTTCATACTATTGCTGAATAAAACACAATTACTGAAACTTTTAAACTAAATCTTACACCAGACAACAAATCAACATAGAAAATTAGCTTCAAACTGAAATGTTATCAAAGTAAATAGAAAAAAAAATTCCAAAACTGAAACACAAATATGCAATGCTGATTTGTCCACACATGCTATCAATGTGGTAAACATTAATGCTCCTCCCCAAACGTTTATTAAATAAGCATCAATAAACTTGAATAAGTACAATTTCCTCAGATTAATTAAACTATTTAAAAAATTGTTACATTTTAAAGTGTTTTCAAAAGTTTTTACATGACAATGGAAGTAAATGGAAGTTTGTAGATACAGTGGGTGAAAAACTGCACAGATTATAGTACATTTAGGGCTAGAATTTGAAGCAGCCTAGGTGTTTGACAGTATCTTAAAATTAGTCATTCAGTGTTGAATTACTACTTGATACAGTTATATTTATCTATGTAATAGAACAGTTTCAAGTCCTTTTACAATCAATTTATCTGGAAATTATTATAGAGATAGTTGCATAGCTATTTGTTTTTGTACTTTACGAAAACAAAAAGCTTTCTTTTTCTTTTGTGGAAGATACTGTATTTTGGGAGTGTTCTAGGAAGGGGAGGCACAGGATCTGTTGGTAGGAGGGGGAAAGAGGTAACAAGGTTCAATTGATGAGAAAGGATCAGTTTCTGTTAGTTGATTCTATCACTAGACTGAAAAAAGGTTTAGAAGTTGAGGCGAAGAGCATCTACAGCAAGCATCATTTCTTGAGTAGGTAAGCTGTCGTTAAGGTATTTGGAGGGGGGGAAGAACTTTTGGTGCACATACACGGGATATCCCCAAGAGATACATCAAACCTTATGGTAAATGATTGTAAACAAAAAAAAAAAAAAAAAAGTTAAAAATCGACATTTCTAACTAGATGAAGACATGTCAATTAAGAAAAAAATAGAATACTGTGTTCAACTTAAAACTGACTCTGAAGTTGGAAAATCAATTACCTTAAGAAAAACATCAAATTCTTATAGTTGCTTTAAAAATTTCTTCTATTTTTGGGTGTACTAATATTGGTTTGGCTATGTGCTATAGGTAACATTTTCTGTTTATGTGATACTGATATATAAAAAACATTTCTACACATCTTAATGTTAAAATAGTCAGCATCTAAAATTCTCTTATATACTGCATTCTTACTGTTAATCATTGATACATACACCAATGCATTCATGATCCCTTCCATTGTACACACAAGACTGACAGTTCAGATCAAGAGATGTAGGGTAAAGATCTTCTTTGCACACAGTAGAGGAAGAGTGACAGTTTGAATAACCAGAAACAGGGGGGGGGGGGATACATGATGGAAATACATATATCGCTATATCAATATCTTTCTCAGAAGACCCAGCAACTCATTTTGCTAAATAATTAAGATTTGTTTCCCTGCTAAAATTATCATTGTATTATGATTATCTACTTCCCATCAAATCTATACCATAAGTTTACCAGAAACCAACACTGGAAAATTATTTCTACTGTTGCAGAAGGATTTTCTCAATCCATAAATGACTTATTAGTATTATTCACTCTATTTTACATAAATGTGACTTCAGTGAAATAAAGCATACCTGTACACATCAGGATTTTCAAGAACCTAATAATAAAAATTCAGTTTTATTGTTAGATGTCCCACAAATCAGAATAACACTTTGAATGCTCTACTTGCAAATGTAGATATTTTACTTCTCTAATAGTGATGTTTTAAATTTCAAGGCAAGCAGATATTCGCTAAGTATTTGTTTCAGAAACTGTTTGTGTTGTTTGAGCATCTTATTGTGAATATGATGATTAACAGCACATTCAGATATGGTGAACAAATAGTTCAGTTTCTGCAAGATGTCAGTACATCAATTAAGGAAATTATGATGACAAAATCAGGGCTGTATACAATGAAACCACCATATCCTTATCTCAAATAGTCAATGTCCTCACCACTGCAGCAATAAGCTAGGTTGTCTTCACTATCCTTGCAATATATCCTATTATAACATGTCAACAATAACCCATGATCCATCACCTCCTCCAGTATAATAATCCTAAAAATAGAATATAGCCTTCCAATGAACGCTAGTTTAAAATCTTGCACTCATTCACATTAAACTGTCATCTCCTATACCATCAAAAAATGACTAGGCTGTTTCAAATTCTCCATAAAGAGCCTTTGGTGGCATTATTTTTTTTGAATTCACTAATCACAAAAACTGAGATTCAGCAACAATTGCCACAAATCACACCGAATACTTCAAATTTTGCTACATTATGAAGGTATTATGTATAGTAAGTAATATTATATAGATAACTCTCTGAAAACATTAAAATGTTTATGCTAAATATAAGCAAGCAAAACATCAAGTGGAATAAGAAAAAAAAATATATGGAACAAGCATTTAAAAGTGAAACAAATGTCAAAGGTCAATATATATTGTTATTAAAAGCAACAACAAAAAAAAACTATTTGGTAATCATTCTATTAAAATAAAACTTACCTCAGACCTGTGACCTCTCAGATTATAGTTGGTTCTTAGGGGCAAATCCGTTGTTTTTCTATAATGACATGTTGTAAAAGTTACGCCAACTACACCTCTAGCATTGCCTGTTGCCATCCAACCATCCTGATAGTAATGAACTCGATTTAACTTCCATCCGTCGTCATCTGGTAATTCATCTGGTACTTTGCCCATCCATGTCAGCGATAAAACTGTACAGTCTGTCCGACTAGATGAAGTTCTCTCAAAATGTAAATGCATATCCAAAAACACCTTAAAAGCTCAGTATTTTATTACTGGAGTGTTAGCCAAAATGCACGGTCAAGGTTAAGCGTGCTTTTCATGATGAACACTCTACCGAATCAGCTGATTCTGAGCGGCATTTATTTCTTGTAAGACAATCACTTGCTGCCCATCACGAATTGAATAAACTATAATACTGTGTAAAGTGAGACTTGGTAGTAAAAGAGGCTACCTAACACTAGCTATAATAACAGTTAATAAAATAATACTTAAATTTTGGAAATGAAATGACATCTTATGTTATTTACAAAAATGCGAAAACTGAAATATACAATATGTCAGTAACAACATAAATGCCTTAAATGAAACGGCGATCCCTAGTTTACGAAAGGAACCACATACCTAACCTGCTTGCATGAACAAACGTCGAAACGCGAGTTGCAACTTGAAGTTAGGGTTAGATTACCACGCCCCCACTATGGCCTCGTTTGTAGCCCGAGTTCTCCGCCTTCCAAAACATCAGGCCAAACACCGTGGTAGTATTGATCGACACTAATCATTGCCCATCGGAATGAGCTTGTCGTCGTCCCCTCTGATGGAACGTGGTAGTCATAACCACCTAGCTGCATTAACTCTATCCCGGACGAACACGTCACATTTTCAAAAATGTAACAGTAAATAACACCTAAGATTTTCCTCTCAGCCACATCGTATTAACATTTGGAAAATCACATTTGACAGCAGAATGGATTCCACGACTGCTGAGAAGCGAACCATAGAGACATGCGATAAACTGGAAAGAAAATTTTAATCATTATACATTTGTTCCCTTCGGTAACTGTAAACATAAAGATTCCCAATGAAACAACGAAACGAATACTAAACCAATCGTATGATATACTATTGAATTATCGATCTCACCGCGCCGGCTTAAACTTACGTATCGCACAAGCGCTATGACAGCGACACTAACAATTCCTAGCAGAAAACTAATTCCGTGTTCAGTGATGCTGTAAATAAATGCGCACCACGTTCAAAACAGATTTTAGGCGTAGTATCATAATATATGGATTCACTTGGCACTGCGGAATCTCTAAATTTGTGAGAGTTAATCCAATGATAACCAACAAAACATTACTAAGAAAATAATATTTATATATATTCTTCGCTATGGCGTATTTAACAGATGATTTCGATAGTGATAGAAGCAGTAAATTATTGTCAACACGGTCTTTATGGCTTCAAAAAGTTTCTTCTACTTCTTGAATCATATGCCTCCAAGCCATACTTAGAAGCGAACTCTCTCTCACTTCTTTGAGTTGCTCAAAAAGACCAAACTGGAGTCTAGTCAAAAAATAATATTCATATCAATATCCCACTGCTAAATCTTCAGGATATATATTTTATATACAGTCTCCCCAACTGTAAAATTATAACTTCTTTACGTCATAACACAATTATTTCCATTACTCGTTGTACAAAAAAGGGTGGCTTTCAACAAAAACAGTTCTTTATTTCAAGGGATCTATTCGTATTTTTTTAAAAAGACGATGATGAACCCGCCTGTGCATAAATACGGCCCTAACTTCAGGCCTCCAGTAAGCAAGAATGTGTTGTCACACCAGAAAGATGAAATTCATCTCTCACCTAAAATTTAGCAGTGGCTTAAGAATTTAGAAAATTATTATCTAAGAAAATTTACAAAAACAAGATAATGAATACACACGTTCTCTTTAATGTTTCTCCTTAATATTTGTTATTTTATTTTTATTTTAATATCAATCCTACCTATCGTACATCAACACAGGGGTACAGGCTAAATGTTAAACAATCTGGAAACTATGCTCTAAAGATAAAACGTGAAACGTTTTTTACCAAATCACTTCAGGGGCTTCCGCAAGCAGCCTGGTTGTCCTTGAAGTAGGAGATGAAATTCATTTTCCACTTAAGGAAATTAAAAAATATCCTTGTCCAAAGTGAGATTATAATTCTCAGTGAAGAGTAGAGATGCTATCCATTCGGCCAACAATTGAGGAATATGTTTTATAATGCAATAACAAAGAAGAACACCACAGATTCGTTTTTTATCAATATTAATCCCACTTATTAGACGTTACAACCAACAACATATTAATGCTAGGTACGAGCAAGAAGTTAAGAAATAAAAATGGTACCATTTCATTTTTTCCTGCTGAAAGCTGCAATCCTTCCATCTACTTCTCTCAACACAAATCGCTTTCCACACATCAGGAGTAACCTTCGATTTACCTCTATCATCTGTTTCAGATGAGAGAGGTAAATGGAATAAGCATAAATTAGTTTGATAAGTTTGAAGAAGGACAGCAATGGTTTAACTAGCAACTTCTCATCTTATATGGAATTTAAGGAAAGGGAATCAATCATGGCATGTACTTTATTAAAACAGCAGAAATGCATATAGAAAAAGTCAAAGCAGAGAGAAGGATTGTGACATGGTAGTTATAGAATGCCTCTTGGAGAGAATCATCTATTAACTAGATTCCTTTTTTCTTGGGAATATCAAGAAATCTTAAGGAAGTTTGTTATGGACCAACTCAAATGTGACATACGATATTGTAATGTTTGGCTGATTTTTGTATTTCTATGCGGTTGGCCGAATGATTAGCGTCTCCGCTCTCCAGTCAAGAGTCAGAGGGTTCGAATCACATACATCCATGTGATTCGAACGTTTGTGATTGTCCTACTAACTTTGTGTGGAAAGGAAATCTGCTACCCTACCACTTCTAGCAGAAGACCTCACTCCCAATACCTGGTGAAGTACAGAAGTGAACATCCGAAATCAAATGTGATTTTTTTTTTTTTTTTTTTGCAATTGTAAAGAAGAGCAATATATCTTAGCAAAAGTGAATATAAAGTAATTCAGAAGCTAATGAACCTACAAATGTGATATGTTTTAGCAGGAAATGCTAATGGTGTATGTTATCCCATATCATATCAGTATTGTTTAGATGTCTTTAGAAAAATGTTTCTTGAGAAAGGCGGGAGGGAGAGGACTTGCATTTAATGGTATCGAATACTAGACAAAAGGAAAACCACGAAACTGAGATTTTAGTAATACAGACCCAAATTAAAAGGATTCCAAAGTCCCACCATTAGAAAGGTATGGATTAGGCTGACCATACGTACCGTTTTTTTTTTTTTCATATTTTTCGGCTGTCCCGTCTTTTTAATAATCATATCAAATTTGTTCCGTTTTAATAAAAACTATAAATATATTTTAATGTTGATCAATCATAAATTATTTCATAACGTATAATCGTATATCAATATCATGGATATCAGTAATTTGTATAACCATGGTGTCGCACTGTTCTATCCTAAATATCGATATCTGCAGTGATTTATTCAGAGAATATTTAAAAAATAAAAAATAAAAAATGTTGGCAACACTTGCGCATTTCAGACGCGGCATCTGTTCTGCTGTAGCGTTAATGTTTGTTTTGCCTGCATGCTAACCGGTCGCTTTGTTATTCGATGCTGGTGGTTTAAATTTTATATTTTTTAAAGTTTTAAGTATATCCTTGAAATGTCAAAGAGGAGAAACTGCAGTTTTAATGAAGATTCCAGAAATAATTCAAATTAATTAAATTGGACAAACTATGTAGTGATGGAACAAAAGTGATATGCCAACAATGTAATGTCCATTTTTCCGTTGCTCATGGAGGCAGAAGCGACATCAACTAACATCTACGTAGCTAGAAACATAAGGATGCTGAAAAGACTGTCTTCAGTTAAAAACATCAGCTCAAAAAACAACTGAAAAGGTTAGTAGATTCAGGAGAAATTAATGAGGATACGTTTTTTGAGGTAGTTGAGAATTTCTATGAAACCAGCTTAGAATATGCCAACAAGTGAAAGTGCAGTTTAGGAAACACTGAGAAGTTCAAGTGGGTGCTACTAAGGAAGACACCTGAATGGAAAGAAATACAAGGACAGCGTGAACGGGGAACTTATCACACGCACAGAAACAGAAGAAACTTGTGAATTCGATCAGTGGACCCTCATAAAATCTATAATTCTGAGGCAGTTGGATAGATGGAATAAAGAAAATCTGTATCTAATAGATGGGTACAGACTTTTTCTGATATGAGCGAAAAACGCCTAGACTTTCAAGACTTTTAATATTGTAGAGTTTTTCTTTGTCTTCCAGGAAGTACAGCACCTGTTGAGAGAATATTTTCTGTTATGAATAGTATATGGTCACAGGAGAAATCTAGATTAAGTGTTTAGACAATGAGGACTTTGTTAGTTGTAAGACAAAATTGTGTCATGGATTGTAAGAAGTTTTATGATAAGGTGTTGAAAGAACGAAATTTGCTACGTAAGATCACTTCATTTGAGAAATATTCATGGTACGGCCGTGGTGAAATACAGTCCCCCTCTACGTCTACCTAAATTTTTCTATGGGTTCTGTCACTGAAGATAATGGTAAACTCAATATATTTATTCAGTAAAACTTTTTTTTTATCGTTTTACTTTTTCATGCGTACAGAATATTATATATCTCCGTCCCGTTTTTGCCATCCCAATGTCCCGTTTTCGTTTCAAGGAAATATGGTTAGTCTAGTATGGATAGGATTTGAGTTCACTATGAGAGAGAGAGAGAGAGAGAGAGAGAGAGAGCATCATCATCATCATTTACGTAAGGAAGAGGTGAATGAACATGTGCAGCCTCTGGCACTAACATCAATATCATCACCTACTTAACAGTATATGTATTGAATGAATATAGAGACCACCAACTTCTCAGAAAAAAAGTGAAAAGAAAACCATAAGAGATAGATTACCAAGCAAGTCTATACACAATATCAAGCAATATCATGAGCAGTCACATACGTTATTATTATTATTATTATTATTATTATTATTATTATTATTATTATTATTATTATTATTACTATGTGACACCTCCAGGGAGTCCAAAGACTCATCAAGGGAGAGTGTGCCAACTGCATCAAACGATTAACCCTTCCAACTACTAACTGTGTTCAAACTTGCTTAACTTTTTTCATAAGCCATTAGTAGCAGAGGCTCTACCAATCGACCAACCTTTGCTGGCTAAACGTTTCTCCAAATTATTCCATGGATTGTGTGAAGGGGTAGGTAGGTAGATGATGTGTGACTGTACTCTAGATCGACAGTGGCACAGTTCTTACTGTTAGTTGCTTAGTTTCTCTGTCAATAATTCCAAACAGCTTGATGAGACGCCAAAGAGTAAAGAAACTGATTGCAATAGCATTCTCTAATTTGTTTAGGGGAGAAATGAAGTCAGAAGACAGTAGTTTGATCTCAGATTTTTACTTGCCTTTTTTCGGAATGGGCTGATAATATATTTCTAATTTTCAATTTTACAATAGATTTACAAAGTCATAAGTCTAACTGAATGTCTTCTTGCACAGTTGATCAGGGAGGGATCAACTATACAATTCCGAACCTAAACTTGGACACCGATCAGCAACAAATTCTGGTGTGCATGTTATATAAAGGAAGTCATAATTAAAACTGTAGAGAATGCAGTGATACTTTACGGACTATTGTTTTGGCAGTACATTAAGAAAGTAGGGTTTTTTTTAACACAAATATTTATTTATTTCCGAGACGATATGTGTCCTCTAATAAAGCCTTTCATTTTCGAACAGAGTAGGCAAAGCTCCTTTATCCATAATTTTTGAAGACAGTGATAATAATTTCATAGTCATCATGAGAGAGAGAGACTAAAGAAATTACCACTATCTTATGGTTTCAATACCAAACAGATATATATTATTGTCAGAAACAGTATGATTTCTACTGTCAATTTCTTGTGTTGCAGATTTGAAAACTGAAGTCTCTGAAAAATTCCTACAATATCATATTCTTTCTTCTGGCAGTTAATGTCGTTGATTTAGATGCAGTTTCTGCACAGCACCCTTCAAGACTTTTCATCTCAGTAAAATAAACAATAAAAAGTGATAAAAGTAAGAAAAGAAAACATGTTTTAGTAAGTATTATTGTACTTGTTTTGAAAATATGTTTCAAAATAAAGTATAATAAAACTAATTTTAGCACTTACCAAAATGATTTGTACTCTCATTAAGTGATACAACCTGTATTCCTTTAAAGGTGATTATAAACTGTTATAAGATTAGATAGTGATTATATATATATGCGTTGCCAATTTACATAGCCAATTCAGTGGTTACAAATCAATATACCACTATTCTTCCATTACAACCAAATGCTACTCTTTTGGGGACATGTTCATGAAATTATAAATGCCATTACTTCGAGTACACTTTCTGTGGAACATAAATAAAAATAAATAAGTTAACGCCTTTTATTTTTTATTCCCTTATAGGGATTAGGTGAGTCCTTTAAACCTTATCTAGCTTTTGGAGACCGAGTGGGTAGTTCAATCTTCACCGGTAGCCAATTAGTGATAGCTGGCCCATGTCTATCACTAATTTTAGGCAGTCACCGATGAAGAGACCGGCAAACAAATGCTGCCATCTCTTGATACCTGTCCCTAACATCATTTGTTACTGTCTGAAATAATGGAGGTTCCACGGTAGATTTTCTTGAGTTTACAGGATGAAAAAAAACCCGAGTTTTAGGGAGAAAAAACCCGCTTCCCCGTGCTAGAGATCGACTAACTCGGGAACTGGTGGAAGAAAGGATTAGAACAAGTTTCTCCAGTCGGCGACTAAACTCGAACTACATGCGTTATCTTCGTCCAGCCTAGCGCAGACGATGAAAGTGCCACTTCCACTGCTACACATATACATCAATATTTTGGGTATACTTTCTATGATAATTTGATAACATGGGATATTTTTGATCATTACTGTACCAAAATGGCTGCACCTCTAATGAAGCTGAGCATGTACTGCTTCTCATTGCTACAATAATAATAATAAGAGATTTATTTTTCATAGGAAAATCCTGAGTCAAAATGCTGTCGAAGATTTCAAGAACCTTCATAAGCACTTCCATTTCTAGCGGTGTCCACCAATATAACAGGCAGTGGCGGGCTTTTTTCCTCCCAGAAATTAGAGTTTTTCCTCCTGATATTGTGGATGGAGAAGATGGACATTTAAAAAACCACGTAATATACAAGTCACATATAATCTGCCCACAGCTGAGGAAACCATAACTGACAGAGTGCCAAGAAGAGTCAATTCATGGTGAAGAGATGTACGAATTCGTCACCAACACGCTAAATCACGTGCTTTATACTTAAAAATTTCCCACTGCTATAATAGTTACCATAGTTATCATAAAAGAAAAGCTAATTTGCAGACGTGTAATAATAAACGCTCATTCCACGAAACGCATTAATTATCCTATTATCGGAACGGATTCGTCTTCTTCTGCCATGTGTAGAAGTGTCGAGGGTTCTCTCATCTGTGATTGAACTATAGTCGTAGTTACTTCAGTAATAATTCTGAACTAAGCATTCAATTTAGAGTGTTGGTCTCAACCTTAACTGTCATTTTACACTTCACAAAAAAGTACGTTTGAACAGTGATAAATGAATAAATATATCCACCTTTTATTTCCCTATGGGGAGTATGCGAGGCCGTTTTATCCCTATCTAACTTTTGTAGCCTGAGGGTAAGATAATTCGTAACCGTTAGCCAATCAGCGGTAGCTGCCCAAAATTATCACTGATTATAAACGGTATCAGGTGAAGAGTCGGAATTCAACTACCACTATCTAGCGACTCCTAATCCTAACACACTATATTTATTGTGTGAGATAGTTTGGATTCAACGGTCGATTTTTTTTTAGTTTATTATTATTATATGGGCATTCCATGGAGTCTGAAGACTCATTGCAGGAGATCCTATCTATCCACAACAATCATCATGCCTCTCCTCGAACCCATTAACAGACAAAACGCTCACAACTGACTCTGGCAACCCATTCCACTTATTCACAACTTTTCAAGCAAAAACTGTCGTCCTCACACCCATACTAACCATGCTTTCATTCAACTTGTTCTTGTTCCTCTAGCCAACTGCTGAAAAATTTCCCCTGCATCTATCCTTTAAGCAACTTAAATGTTTCTATCATATCCCTTCTTTTTCTCCTATCATCTAACTTCTGCAATCCACACACCTTCTATCTATCCTTATAGGGAACATTCCACAAGCTACTCACCATCTTGGTCACTCGCTTCTAAATCCTCTCTGTGCTTCCTCATCTCCAAGAAACCCAAACGACCAGACTTAAGCACAGTAATCCAAATGTGGGTGAATCAAGGCCTTATAAAGAGGAATAATAACTTCATCAATACCCAAGTAATCATATAGACTATCTTAGAAACCTTGGCAATATTTTCTCTAAACTTTAACTCTTTGTCTAACACCTCTAAATCTCTACCTTCATTTATTTCTTGGAGTACAGTTTACGGGAAGAAAAACCGTTTGCCCATGACAGAGATCAACTCACTCGGAACTGGTGAGAAATGGCTAGAAAAAGTTCCTCTAGTTGGCAACTAGATTCAAACTGATAACTGCTTTTTTCGGGCGGTCTGGATCTATGGACGCAAAGATCACTTTCATAGCGCTACACAGGCCTCTTTGAATACTTTTGAATATAAAATCAAAAATATGAATGTAACATATTTACACTACCCAGAGAGCAACTGTCCTGAAACGTTATTTTTATCGAATAATTTCTTAGGTGTGAGTGGAGTACACTATCACAACAGAATGCATTTTTCCACGTCACACCGGTCAAAAATGATAACTATCATATGCATATGACAACTATCTGCTACTTTCATGTGCTCCTAGTTATTATATATGTGTATAATAATGTGAGGTACCTTGCAGATTTTTCTGAGTTGCTCAGTTAAAATCCTACTTTCCTATTGGAAGGGAAAACATTTTCTCTAGCAAGGATCACTTAACCCAGTAATTTGCTTAGAAAAAAAAGTCTCTGGTGTTTATTTTGTCTTCTTGTTTATTCAATTTGTTTGTCTGTTACCGATCTAACCTCCCAAATTCGAAGCACCTCCAGAGAGAACTAACATGACAAAGCAGCTTGGATTTATATAAATTGAATTAATACTCTAGCCTGTGTGCATGGTATACTCTAATCTGTCAATTGTATGTATTCTCATTCTACTATGCCACTCTTGCTGGATGAAAAGCCAGTTTATACATATATATTTCAAAGCTGTATTTTTATATTTATCAAATTCTTCAACACACAGAGTAAATCACATCATTATTAATTATGCTTATTATCACTGAATAAACACAAGTTCAAATTTGATTTTTCACGCTGAAAATTTACTGCAAGAATTCCAGTGATTTAATGACAAGTTTTGCTTTCTTTCGAAACATCTAAAAATGGGGAAAAAATTATCAGAAAAGTGTTTTAATTTCTTTTCATATTGTTCCATGTCAATGATATTTTAGTTAAGAAAATTATCGCGTTAGATTCACATTCGATGAATTTACAAAAGTTTTGTACAATCTTTGTGAAAGATCTGCAGACCTTGCAGAGCACCACTGTTTCAAAGAACATAAACATTGAGCTGAGATGTACTTCACCTTGGCTTTTCTCTCGAGTCACGTTTTTTTTTTTTTTTAATTTACAGCGTCTAAAAGTAGATATTTGGCAATAAAAGTTTTAAAATCCTGAGAAACACTGCCATTTAATGGTATACGAGCCAGAAGTTGAAAAACTTCTGGAATATAGCATTCATACCAAGACCTCGGAGGTCACTGGTATAGTTTTTGTTTTTCCATTTCTTCAAATTGGCAAGGTACGCAGGAAATAAATGAAACAACCCAAACTGCTGTCCTAAATGCCTAACTATGACCATTGAAAAATTTATTTTGGGATGCTCTGTTATTCCTAGATCCTTTTCCTCTTTTAAAGGATAATATAATATAATATAATATAAAATGATAAGGCTCTTTTGTAACGTTTTTGTATCACGTTTTTTGTCAAGTCATTTGAAATGTTTTGAAACTCAGGGCTACCCTGAGTGTCGACACTTCAAAATTCGAGTCATCAGAATTCAAGGAGAACAGGCCTACCAGTCCGGAACTCAGGGGATTGGGCGCCGGGGGACCCCCTTTCGAGTCCATTTGAATTCAAGGAGAACCGGCCTACCAGTCCGGAACTTGGGGGGTTTGGGCGCCTTATGCGCTGGGGGGATGCGGAACTCCCGTTCGAGTTTTCAAAATTCGAGTCATCAGAATTCAAGGAGAACCGGCCTACCAGTCTGGAACTCGGGGGTTGGGCGCCGTAGGCGCCGGGGGGGGGACGTCCCCCTGAAGTCTTCAAAATTTGAGTCATCAGAATTCCAGGAGAACCGGCCTACCAGTCCCGAACTCGGTGGGGGCGCCGTAGGCGTCAGCGGGACGGAGCCCCCTAGTATAATATAATATAATGTAATAAATGAAATATATTAATTTTACCTTAAATATATTTTGCTACGCAGACGTACGATGGCAACACAGTGAGGTTTATTTCTTTATATAGATTGAGACATAAAAATACATAACTGATATCAGCAGGATTTAGCTTTTTAAAGTTTTTATTTCTCAATTTCGATACCAGCAGTGTACTATCCACACAGTCATTTTATGTAAGGTACACTAAATCTGCTAACGCCTTTCATCTTCCAAAGGGAGTGGCATAATTCGTTCAGCCCTAACTAAATATACAGGTAGTCTCGATCCTTCAGCCTTCAACGATAGTGAGTGAAAGCCATCAATGAATTAAGGAGTTTAGGGAGAGAGAGAGAGAGAGAGAGACTATGGTACATATCTGCCGCCCTCGTAGCCCTAAATCCTGACACTTCTATTATGTATGATCTGTAATGGTGATTTCTGGAGTGCATTTTTGAACTGCAGGGTTAAGACTAGAGTTCTGAGAGGGAAGAACATTACTTAACCATGCCAGAGATCAACAAATGGAAACGAGCCAAAGTAAGAACCAAAAGAATTTCTGTAGTTGCCAACTTGAATAGAACTTTTAAAGACAACTGGTATAGTTCCATAGAGGTAAACATTTCCATTGGGCTACACAGGCATCAAAGTACACGTGAAATATAAATTATTCATTCATCAATGTGATCATAATTCCTTGATATGTACCATTAAACAGGTGTACCAGATACTCTGAGGGTGCAACGCAATTCAGTTTGTATTATTACTAGTTTGCATCAACATTTTTATTTCAAATTAAACAGTTGTTATTGTTGAGTCCCCAAATTTCTAAGATCTTGTATTTTGGTTTTAGATTTCTCTATGATTTGCAGCAATCCATCGAGATATTAATCATTCTAAAGATCTCTTTCTCTGTCCTGCTATCAAAGAACTATTCTGCTAACATTTTTTTTTTTTCTTCCATCCGTTATGGTATATCGCCGATATTGCATTATTACTATTATTATTCTTATTAATGATAGCTTCAGGGAGTCCAATGACTACTCACGGGAGAACACCCTACTAATTACACACCGTTATACAAATCTAACCATCTCTTTTCCTGCTTAATATTTCGCTATTCCAAATACCATCACTACCATCTACTGCCCATTGCCACCACCAATATCAGCATTTTTCGTCTGTAAATTGCATGTATTCTCATGGCGATTTGCATATACACGGGATGAAAAAGCCGACTTTCCGGGAGAAAAACTCTGCTACGCCCGTGTGAGATTGGATAACTAACCTTCAAATGAAAAAGTCCGTAAAACGTCCAATACCTCTGGTGAGGTCGAGAATCGATCTCCGGTCTTTTTAAATCGAAGAATGCAAACGTCCGTTGCGCTTCCAATTGCGCTACACAGGCTATATGTAATATATTACATTTTGATTATCTACAAGGATACTATTAGCTGCAAACTTCAACAATCCATATAGATCTTGATATTCCTTCAAGCCTTTCCCATCCAAGCATCCAACATCTGTTTTGTTAACCTTACTTCAATTCTGTCATAAGGATTACATTACCTTAGATTAGATCTGCTCAAACATTTTTGAATGATGTTAGTGTTAACGATATAATATGCTAATTATAAAGAGAATGCATCCATGACCTTTGCGTCTACAGACGTTTTGGCGGTAGCGTGGTTAATGCCACTTTTAAAGTCCCTGAATTTTCCATAGAACTATTTCATATCTGTATTTGTAGTATATTTCTCAACTATCTGTCTTTTTCTTTTCTTTTCATTCTAACCGAAATCTCATAATCAAAATTACAGCTGTTGGGAATAGTACATTATTGTTAAGTTTAAGGGAGATGGTAAATCCCGTATTATTGTACAGCCGGGTACGAAACTCGGATCGAAATCCATCGAATCCTAGAGTTTCATGCCGAAAAAACTATCGGCGAGCCCAAGTGTAAGTAATCACTTGGGAGGTACAACACCAGGGCAACTCGGAGCAAAGGTGGAGAAAGATCCGTCACTGTCCTTAATATTCTCTCATAATGTAAAACGCAGCTCCTAGGAGATGTAAAATTAATGTAAAACAGTAATACATCTCCTAGGAGCTGCGTTTTACATTATGAGAGAATATTATGGAGAGTGACCGATCTTGCTCCACCTTTGCTCCGAGTTGCCCTGGTATTGTACTTCCCAAGTGATTACTTATTACACTTGGGCTCGCCGATAGTTTTTTCGGCATGAAACTCTAGGATTCGATGGATTTCGATCGGAGTTTCGTACCCGGCTGTACAATAATATGGGATTTACCATCTCCCTTAAGCTTAACTTATATCGACGGTAAAATAGCCTTTTGGCTTGTTATAGTACATTATTGTTGTTGTTCAAAGAATTCAAAGACTAGCAAAAAGATTACACTGTTCACACAATACTTCTTGAGCACATTCATTGGAAGCACACAACAGAAAGCCAGTGGAAATGACGTTTGCATCGATAGCGCTAGACCTCCAAAGAAAAACTGTTTTAAGTTCAATTCCAGTTGCTGAGTAGACGAACTTTTTTCTAAGCCTTTCTTTGACGGGATCAAGAGTTAGTCGATCTCTGGCATGGGCAAGCAGGGTTTTTTTCTCCAGGAAACTTGAGGTTTTTCATTCCATAAACTTAAGAAAATCGACTCTAGAAATAATGATTTCAGACAATAATATGCAGTGTTTCGGTTACGGACCACAAGATGGGGTAATTGTTTGCTTATTGCCATTTCCCTAATACCAATTAATGTCACTATTGTCCTGGGCTAACTATTCTATTTGGCTAAAGGATGAGTATATCTGTCTACTAAAGAAAAGTTAGGACTATATGGTCTCATCTACTCCCTTTGGGGACAAACTGCCATTGGCATAGTTTATTATTATTATTATTATTATTTCACGGCAATGGTTAAATTCTAAACAAATAAGCTTGGGCCCTTAAAGTAAGGATCACAAATGTGAGGCTATTGCTAGGTTGTCACAACATTTTTTTAAATTTTATTTATTTATTTATACTGGTGGAGTTAAAGCCATAAGGCCTTCTCTTCCACACCACCAGAAACATTAAATACAAATACAGAATTACAAATTAATATAATACTTTAAACATATTAAAAGATAATTCAATTTAATATAACATTAGGTTATATGAGCATGTTTCATTTGTTTTGCAATATGATTCACTATCTCAGCGCATGTCACATTACTATGTAAATCACGCCCCACATCTAGTCCATTCAGAATATGAAGATCAATTAATTTTGGATGATCTACAAAAGGACGATTAAGCTTTGCAATATGATATGCAGGGCGAAACACACGGCACGTGATGTCGTGAACTAAACAGTTCTGTTCTTCTACAATGTGTCGCAACGAATTCTCACTTTTACTTCTAATAATTGCTTCTGCACTTTTGTGAGATTTGGTATCTCTATGTTCGTAAATTTTCTTTCTGTCTTGCTTTTGTTGGCATTGTTTAAACCCTTTCCCCTTTAATACGTATTAATCCATTTATCCACTCTGGTGCTAAGTGAATACACTGATGTGAAGAACTTGGGCCTAGGGTCTGTACCTCTGTACATGTTATACACCCCAAACCACCGTCCTTACAAAATAACCAATTATATTTACTTTTAAATGCTATCCACTGGTCGAGAGTCCAGCAAGTGGACAAATCTTTCCTATTGTTCAACGTATTAATATTATCGTGTTACAACTGATGGGAATCCTTTGTTTCTGTGGATTCCATATAGACTTCTTTCTCTTTGGAAACTACACACAAATTGTCATTACAAACGGTGTAATATGTTCCGGACCGGTGGCAATGTACTCGTACCTATCCATAATTGAAATTGTAGGCCTACCTAAACATAAAAATATTACACGATTTTCTTTGTGATTCTCACAATCATGAGCTTTGATAAACAAACTGCTAATCTTCTGTTCTATTGTTGGTTACTGACAGTGTTGCCAAGAAAACACAAAATATCGCTACGAGTCTGTCAAAATTCCACTATACTGCGCTGCAATAATGTTTGCTTGTCAATCGCTGCAAGATAACGCATTAGAGGAAGCTCCCCGTTCCATACATCACGCGACTATTGAGATTGACTTTATATACATATTTAAAACTGTAAATAATTGTTGAATAATAACACAATAATGTAGGCATAATTACTGTAAAGGGAGAAAAGTCACAAAACAGAAAAATGTTCTGGACCGGTGCATAAAAAAGTTCTGGGGCCGGGCCCCAGTGAGCCACGGCTGAATTTAACCACTGTTTCATGGGCATCTCCATTAAATCTAAAGACTCATCACAGCCCCACACTGTCCACACATTTGGTATTGTAACTCTTCATGAACGCATTCAGTGGAAGATGCACAACAGATTTTGAAACAACTAACCCATTCCATTCACTGATCGCTCTCCAAACGAAAAATCTATTCTTGTTACCACACTCTTAATAAATTTATAAGGAGTTTCTTTCCCCCTAATCAAGTGCTGAAAAAATCTCTGCATTAATCTCTTTTGCTAACGCATATGCTTCTATTATATTCATTTCTTTCCTCCTCATCGATTAATCAACTTCTGGACCTTAAGAATCCAAAGCTATCGCCATACTAAATATGTCACATACCACTCACCATCTTGATTACTAGCCTCTGGATCATCTCCACACCTCTTCATCCGAAAGAAATTCAGGTGACTAGATTCGTTCACTGTAATCCAGATATAGTCATGAAAGCCTTATAAAGAGAAACGTTGACTTTCTTATCTCTGTGTGAAGAATGATAGGTACCTTATCTCTGCTTGCATTCTTCAGTCACCAAAAATGAGTTACCTTTTTGCAATATGCTCTTTAACTCTCTATACACCAAACCTATAGCTTTGTCAGTATGCAAGTATACAATTCTCTCAATATAGAACATTTTACAATCGTTTCTTTTAAAAATTGCGTAGCTTTATACATTAAACTGGCATCAATTATTGTTTGCCAGTGGTGATGGCCGATTTAATTCATTCTGAAGCTCTACGCATTGCCTTGAATGACTATTAACTACTCAATTTGGCGTTATCAGCAAACAACTCAATATTTGCCGTTCAAACTCACTTAAATTAATAAATGGCAATGGTCTGAACCCAGAACCTTGTGTTAACTACTAGTCGCCTGCTTTCTCCTGGAATCTGCAACTACAGACACTTCTCTTTGGTATATGTCCATCAACCATCTTGGTGTTCACCCCATCTGCTCCAATCTGTGTAAGAGTTACAATTATCAAACTCCTTTGTTAATTCCGACAGTATCATTGGATAAGTATTCTCCTATTCAACTCAGCTATAACCCTATTATAAAAATGTAAATTTCTAAGGCATGAACCCCTTCAGAAAGCCATGCAATCTCCCATAAAGAATCATATACTTATCCGCCCATTCCTGAATTTTGTCTTGAACCAACTTTTCTAATACCTTTACTACTACTCTGAGATAATGATTAGTACATATTTTCACTGTCTCTGTCTTAGAGCTTCCATCGTGCAATGAAACTGTTTTCCTCTCCTTCCATTCCATGCGTGGAGCTAAAATAAGTTAAATAGCCTAGTTGCATTCTATTGTTTCGCATTCTGATAATACGCAGTCTGCTATCCAACTAATCTCATGGCAGTATCAGCATTAAAACTCTACAATATCCGAAGCACTTTAAGTTCACCTACTGCTATTTCCCACATCAGATGCTGTCACAACTCTCATTGCATTATTTTCACTTGGATGACATACCCCTGCAAAGTAATTACTTCGTAACTCAACTATTTCCCCTGCTTCTGTCATTCCATCTGCACTCATTAAAGTTATCCTTCCATAGTCATTCTTCCTTTTATCCCTACACAAAACCATTGGATATCTCAAAGAACCTTTTTGATATTTCCAATGCCTACTCAGCTAAACTGGTCAACTTTTTTGCCTGTTCCTCACACTGCTCATGAGAATGCTTATCGCCTTCTTTTTATATGCCCTCTACAAAATTCTCTTTGTCCACAGTTCTTGCTCAATGAGACTACTCACACATCAAACTCAAATTATAATTTCTCCTCATAACCTTGCGCACATGTGTGGGTTCGTATGTATTCTAGAGAGAGAAAGAAAGAGAGAGAGAATCTGTTGTCGTGTTTCTTGAACAGTTGGAAGTTGTAGTATTCTGGGAAGACAGAGTGAGAGAAGCTGTCCCAAGGAACAGAGGTCGATGGAATGAAAGAGTAAAAGAGAAGTTGGTTTCTTAAATTTGAAGCCGAATGGTAAATGGGTGTTACCTGGCAGTTGTCATTCTTATTAGCCTTGTAGAATGGTGGTGCCAATTCGGCAGAACGAAGTGTACAGGTACTGTCCATGAAAGTACCTATACATGAGACACAGATAAGAAACCGAACGTATATGAGAGTATGACTGGAGTGAATCTGTGTGAAAAGGTCGTGGATTGATCAAATTATTCTCTTCTGTATGGCATTGAACAATCTCAGAGAGTTTGGTACGCTACGCAAAATGAGAGGACAGTATTCCAATGCGGAATCGGGAATGATGATGTCAGAATTTGAATAACTTTCAACCAAAAATGGTTAATGGCGAGAAACTGGGTATTTATTTAGTGATGAACTCTTACCAAATAAATACCTAGCTATACCATATGAGATAGTTATAAACATCAAAACTAGTGTTTTGAGCAGAAAAGCATACTCTTCTTGGATGCTGCAGAAACTATCGCTAAGAACTATGTGTGCAAAAAAAGACTTCAGATGTATAAATCAGCCCAAGAAGATATACCTGATCATGTTTGGAGATTTAGGTGTTTGGAATTTGAGAAATTTGATTTTTGTAGCATTGATGTTCATGGGATAATCCTCACGCCACTGAAATATAGCAATTAGGATATTGGTTATGGAAGATTTGAGGATTCTTATAATTTGGAACATCAACATTTGTCAAATGAGAAAGTGGATTAGGTTGTACTGTCATCAGCAAAGATATGAAGAATATTCGAAATAAGTGAGAGTGAGAGATAGAGATCATTCATAGATGGATGATTTCTTATTTACAAAAAGACCAGAGTAGGCGAGAGCAGTAGAACCCTGGCATGTGCTTCTGCTTTAAGGGAAGAAATGTAAAGAGAGGAAACCATCTATAATAATCTACATAGTGCGCTGCTGAAGAGGAAAATGGCAATTCGACTGGAAAGAGTAGATGGTAGGCCATAGGATGATAGTTGTTGAGCAGGCCTCTGTGCAGTACCCCATCAAATGTCCTAGAAATGTGAACAGCAACCACATAAGTTTCTCCAAAGCTTTCCATGCCTTGTGCCCATATGTGGATCGATAGGCGGGAAGTGAAGGCTAGATGATATGTAGATCGATAGTGGTAGCATTCATTTCCTGATCACTATTAGTTGTTGCACCTGCAGGTGGTTAATATGGCTGATGGTTACCGGGTGAAGTTTCCCAATTTCTTTGAAATTGAACGAATACAGGATTGCTTCCATATGTAGGTTAGATGCCAGTTGAGTAGAAAAGATTGAATACGTGATACAGGATTGTCATTATTCCTGGAGTACAAGTTTGTAGCATACAGGGGATAACGTCAGCAGCTAAAGACTTGTTAGTGTCCAAGTTATTATTCAGTTATCGAAAGATTCTTCTTTCTGAGAAATGATTAACGATGGTATTCGGTGTGTAGGTTCTGGATAAAATGGGATGCATTATCTTGGTCATCTGTGCTAGGATAGCATTGGAGGAGGAGTGATGACATTAAGTCATCAGTGTTTTAGATGATGTTTCTATGTAACCATCTAGATTTTGAAGTGGCAGAAATATGAATGGATGAAGGTGATTTGTCTAATGGCTTTGGAAAGGGTGCATAAGGCTCGACTGCCATTGCTGTAAGTTTGGAGCGCCCTTCGCCCTCCCAAAATTGGAGAAAGTTTTTTTTTTTCAGTTGTTGTTGTTAGCAGTGGAGGCTGATTGTGTGGCTGAACTTTTAATCTCACATCACTTGCGATATACTGAATATTTGGTCTCCCTTGCAATCAACTGTATTTTTGTCCTGGGCTGTCTTGGCATATTTGTAGAACAAACCTTGGTCAGTGCTGGCATATTTTTTTGAGTGAGCAGATGTTCGGATCTGGAGAATGAAAACACTAGTTAAACAATGGAAGATTCACAGAGGCATTAGAACAGCAAGTTTTTGTCCATATAGTGTAGGAAGTCATGAGACTGAAATTAGTTTGGTGAATTTTCTTCCTTGATATACCTTCATATACTATTTGTGCAAATTTTGTACACTGCTCAAAATAATTAGGGGATATTTTGGTTTTCTTGTAAATTATAAAGTTATAAAAATAATTTACAAATGTAACACATTTATTTTAAAATTTTCTTAATAATACAACAGTTTAGAACACGCAACTGCATACAAAATCATGTTAAGACTTGTCGAAACGTGTCCTAGCCGTATTAGCATATGGGGGGGAGGGTATAAAAGCGTGTCTTGTTGCACTCCCTTCAACAGTGCATAATTATCACTTCAATTGTAAATTTGTGTCACCTACCACCCATTATTTTGCTAAAAATGGCAGAGCAACATGATATCCTAGAATCCATGTCTTGGAGAGATTGTCAATTAGAAGCTGGAAAAATGCAGCAAGTTGTCGCTCAAGCATGTCGTGTATCTCAAGGCGTAATTTAGCTACTTTGAAATCGCTTTCTGGAGACAGAGAATGTTAGAAATCGTCCTCATGCCATAAGTTTATATGTTCAAAGACCAATGGTTTGCATCCCACTTATTGCAAATTACAAAAGAGCTCAAAGAATATGGGCATAGGAACACTGCAATTGGACTAATGAGGATTGGGCTCGTGTACTTTTTAGTGAAGAGTCCAGGTTCAGTCTGCAACCAGATAACCGAGGTATCTTGATATGGCATGAAAGTGGAACAAGAAATAATCCATAGTTTGTTCGTGAAAGACCCTAACATCAAGGTGGGAGTTTGATGGTATGGGCTGGAATAGTCCATACCATCAAATCAAATCTAGGTGGCCATACTGATCTCTATTTTATCAGAAACGGTTCCTTAACAGAGCAAAGGTATCGCGATGAGATTTTGGAACCTATAGTTCATCCATATGTTGCTTCAATTGGCCAAGAATTCATTTTTATGAATGACAATGATCGTCCACATTCTGGACGAGCATTGTCATCCATATGAAAAACGTGGCCCCATGCAAATTTGGTGTAAGAGTGGTTTGAGGAAGAAGGTGTTGAAATAATGGACTGGCCTGCCTGTTCACCGGATTGTAATCCAATCGAACAAGTCTGGGATGCTTTAGGTTGGCGCGTTTTTGCTCGACTGGTGCCACCACGATCGCTTCAAGATCTCGAAATTGCTCTCACAGAAGAGTTGGGAAATATCTCACAAGAACTGTTTGATCATCTTATTCGATCCATGCAATCAAGATATAATTTTGGCTATTAATGGAGACCATATGCCCTATTAAAAATTAAAAAAAGGTTTTTGGCTGTTCTTGTTGTTATTCTTGTTAAAATTATTTCACGCTAAAATGTATAATTTGTTAAATTTGTAATAAATATCGATTATTTAAACAATATCTCATCAATTACACCCTATCCATAAGTAAGATATATTTATTCATGTATAAAGTACCAATAGTTATAATTATTTGCTGAAATTTATAATTATCTGACAGAAACTAAAATATCAACTAATTGTTTTGAGCAGTGTATTTTCCAATGTAACATTTCATCTTAGCGATTATGCAGTTTGCTTAATCTTTTTTGCTTGATGATAATGCTTTAAACCTTATGGTCATTATGGATCAAACATGCATCCTCATATGCTTCGTATCCATCATATATTTCAATGTAATATCAATTATATTACAATTTTAATACGCACTTCGTATCCATGGAAATTTGGACGTATATATACGTCCAGGCCGGTAGCGTGGTTAAATTTCATCACACTAAAAAAGTGGCACTTTTGCTGTAATGAAATGAAGAGTGATTACAGGGACTGAAAAAAATCGGCTAATGCGTTTTATTCCATTATAAGCAGCCAGAAAGATCATTTTAGCCCTATTTAAATTCTGCAGCCTGAGAAGGCAGTTTAGTCTCCATCAATATGTAATCGGAGAAATTTCCTCTAGTTGACAACTAGAATCGAACCTCAACCATTCTTTGGGGAAGCCTAGTGCAGAGGATGCAAACGTCACTTCCACTGACCTATCGGGCCTGCAACAGGAATTTCTTAAGGTGAAAGCTAGAAAACTGAGAAAGTTACATATTCCATAAAGAATACATAGAATCAACCCAATTTCCAATCCTAACCTTTCCACTCTTCAAATTCTTCTTTTGATGGATGTGTTCCATTACTACGTATGTACAAGAATTTACGAACAAACGAGGCTAGGCTGGTAATTTGAGACTCATCTGAACAAAGTACAGGGTGTTCGGGATAAATTTGACATATTTATAATTAATTATATTTTCCCGTAAGTTACATGTATTAACACACACTTCTCTTCATTTAAAAGTTTGGACCCTTCTTCATTCATATACAAGATGTCAGAAAGGATGGATAGCTGGAACCCACCTGAATCATGGAAGAGAATAACTTGTATCATGATGATTCGTGCCCGCCATCAAAATAAGGATATTACGACTGCTGCCCAATGCTCCCTGAATACAGTAAAAACAATCAGGCATGAACTAGAGACTTGCAATGGTGACTACGAGGATGTAGCAAGAAGAAAGATCCCTAGCAGACGATCTGATTGCGTTCGTACAGCAGAATTCCTCGCAAATCTGCAGGAACAGGTGTTGAAGAACCCTGGCATTGGAATTCGGGCTTTGTTCGTGGAGTTGCTAACTGTAGTCAAGCCCTGGATAACAAGGGTAGCCAATGGTAGGCCGTATGTATGGCAGCAGGATTCGGCCCCTTGCCACACCTGTGGGAAAAGTCAAAAATGGTTGTCTGAAAATTTCTACGACTTCACCAGTCCAAATGTTTGGCCTCCAAACTCCCCAGACCTTAACCCCATGGATTATTTTGTATGGGGCGCAGTTGAAAAAGACACCAATCGCACTTCCAGTAATACAAAAGCCCAGTTAATGGATAAAATTAAAACAGTTTTTGCGGCCCTTCCCAGGGAGACTGTAGCATCAGCTTGTTCGAGGTTCCGAAGCAGAATTGAAGCTGTGATCGATGCTAATGGTGGTTATTTTGAGTAAATCTTGTTGATAGTATTGTAATTAACTCTGCCTGTAATGTTTTTTTGTCAATTCATTAAATTTAATAGATACAAAGAAGATTTTCTTTTTCCTTACGAAACTGTCAAATTTATCCCGAACACCCTGTATATCCTATCTTAGTTTAAACCATGGACAAATATAATAGTATACACTCAAACAATTAAATGTAGTGCTGGATGTCATCACCTGGGTAATCATTGTACCTACTGCTGTTTTTGGGGAAGAACCAGAGCGAAAAGTAAAGAGCTACTGGTAGAATCTCAATATCATTAAAACTGAAGATAGACTACATTAATATAAAAAGCATATTACACAGGTATAATGTTGAAATAATTGGAGTGACAGATAAAGCATACGAAAAAAATTGGTGTGATATAATTTTAAATAATGTTAATATACTATATGCAGGTAACACTGATCAGAGAAAGGAAGAAGTGACCATTGGCATAGCATTTCAGGTGACACAAAAAGATAGATTTCTTCGAGCAGAATGCTATTGGCAAATTTCAAAATGCAAAATTAAAACAATTAGAAATATTTTGATTTTCAGAAATTTTCATTATTTAAATTTTATAGTGAAATTTTCTTGCAGCTCCTAATATTAGATAAACAAAAAAGTTATTTGCTAAAATTAAATTTAACTAATTAAAAACTTATTAGGTATATTAAATATATATATATATATATATATATATATATATATATATATATATATATATATATATATATATATATATATATATATTCGAAAATTTATCAGAAAGCTTATAAGAATATAACCTTTGGCATAAGAGTCGCCATGGTTTACACTCCTTAAAAGACACACTCTGTCCAGGATCCCATATGTTCACCTTTCATTCGTGCTGAATTTAGGTTTCACTGGGTTAGAGTGCAGAAAGAAACTAGATTTTTGTCTGGTCTTTGATGAGAACCAACAGTTCCCAACAGCTATCAGTCCAGTTAAACTTAATTTAAGCGGTAATACAATGCGTACATATGGGTCTCCTCGGCAGAGCTTGTGACTTTTAAGTAATGCAACTCCAATGCCAAAGGTTATATTATCATAATCTCTGTAGTAGCTTTCGAAACTTTTCAGTTTTTTTCCTATATTTTACTATAAAACATGATAGGATCCCTAATATTTTCCTTGATTTTAATACCTTACCTATGCCAAACTGAAAATTTTTGGCTCAATATTTTAGTAACAAGACTTAATGATTGAGAGAAATTATTGAGTCCTGTTTTGACTCAATCATGAAATCTTGTACCCAATATACTTATTTTGTCTTAAGCTTTTCACGAACCACTGAGGTTCTTTAGCTGTTGACTTCACAACCGCGACCAACTCGAGGATAAGGTGATTTGCCCGATGCTCCCGGTGTATCCTATTTATGTCCATGCATGTGTTCACGAGGTTTGCCTGTTCTGGGGGACGAAAAACCCGAGTTTCCGGATGAAAAAACTTCTGCCCCATTATGAGACCGGTTAACTCACGTTTAGTCGACCTAACGTGATCAGGTCTTTTGTTGGAAAGACCTGGTCTTTCCAACAAAAGGGCTTCATCTATACCGACTGAGCTAAGGAGGCTCTGTATCCAATATACTGGTAACTGGTAATGAAATAATATTCGTTCCATAGAAAAAAATTAGATCAGATAGTGACAAACTGTGTCTTTTTGCACTTGTTTATGGCGAAAAGTTTATGAGACTTGCTTATGAGAATTGTTTCCCCTCTATCGATAACTAATGTTTAGGAGAATTTCTATGTTTGAGTAGTACGTTACGAAATTTAATTACACTTGTACCTGTAAATAAAATTTAAAATAAACTCTCCAACTCATTTTGTTCCTGAGGGGAGTAAGCAGAGTTCATTTAGTCCTAACTGACTTTTGAAGACCAAAGGGCAGCCAGTCTCCATTCATCAAACATTTATTGATAGTGATCCGAAACTATCAATAAATGGAATCTTTTCATGAGGAGAGAGAGAGAGAGAGAGAGAGAGAGAGAGAGAGAGAGAGAACACAGCAGACAACTACCAGCATTTTGGTCCTAAATCCTAACATGTATGACTGTATGCAATAGTGTGAGTTCTAAGGTCGATTTTCTTGAGATACAAGGTTAGAAACCAGAATTTCGGGAAAGAAATCCTATTTACAAGTAAAAGCGCCAGTGATCGACTAACTGGAAAACAGGTTAAAGAAAGGCTTGGTAAATGCTTCTGTAGTGGCCGACTAGAATCAGAATTAAAATGGTCCTTCTTCAAGTAATCTAATGCTTGGAAACGCAATTTCTGCAGGAACACAGGCAGCAAAAGAAAGGTAGAAATGTGAATGTACTAAGGGAGACATGCTTATCTGCTGAATGTTACTCAGTCTTTTCTGCTATTGCATCTATGAGAAATATTTTAATCCCTTTTCCCTCTATACAAATAAAAAGCATTTTCAATTGCTTCGGATATATGTTTTTCTTTTTTCTGCAAGAAAAAACTCGGAATTTTAAACAGACCATTTTTTCATGTCACTTTTATCCATGCTACATAAGAATACTCGTCTTTTGAAAGACAGAAAGTGATGATGAGTCATGAAGCAAAACGACTGGCCCAAACTTTCATCACTCTTTATCTCTAGCCGAAATGTTAAGGTTAAAAGAGTGCACATACTCCCTCTGAGACATATATCCGTGAAACAGAGTGGTTGGTGAATGGCAATGGTTTTCGGAAGGCTAGCGTGGTGAATGTTCTCAGACTTCCGAGATGAACTAGAGAGGAATAAAATAGGTAATTTTCTGCAAAGACTAGACTGTTTCTACCCAGGGTGAGAACAGACTTTATATACACTACAATTTCAGAACATAAAATACTAACAGCAAAACACTTATGTCACTACGCAGCTATGCTAAAATATTATTTTGATGCCAACTACTGGACAGCCAGAAATACATACTTCAGACAACTAATTATATCACATATAATAATTACTATGAAAAGGTTACTCGAAGCTTCTACATCACAGATATGCTAAATATACTGCTTTTTGATTACAGGAACCTTAAGCTATAATAGCCTGAAAAAAGCCTTAAAGAATATGCATCCTACACATGTGATAAACTTAATGAAACGCAATATATTAGTGCAGGCTTTCCAGTTCGGTGATGCATCATGACATTCTAAATTATCGTGAGTGTGCTTGCGTGTGTGGGAACGAATTTCTCATCCTACGGCTGTAGTGAATATTAGACCTATCAAACATTATCCTACCTCCAAAACCAATAAACAATAACTAACCAGTGTCATCCTCAGACAAGCTTACTAAAATGCTTCGAGGATGCAAGCTGAGACATTACATCTCAACCGAGACCGAAAAAATGCATTTATTACATTTTATTAATTCATTACATTATTGTTATTATTATTATTATTATTATTATTATTATTATTATTATTATTATTATTATTATTATTATTATATTCAGTTAACAGAATTTACGTCAAAAGGTAACAAGAAACATGAAACAGCATAATGAAATCTTTGACTGGCAAAACGAGTCCAATTCGGGCCTTATTCAAAGTTCTAGGAATAGACTCGATATCTTCGTTAAATGTGAGATGTCCCTAAAAGTGCAGCTTTCTGGAGTTGAGGTGGTGTTACATCTGAGAGGCTCAACTTCTCCAGACATTTCCTAAATGTTTTTGGTATTGCTCCTTGTGCTCCTATGACATTGGAGTTATTGTTGCTTTCTTGCTCCAGAGTTGTTGAATTTCAATATCCAGATCCTATACTTGTTTAGTTTTTCTTCTACTCTACTATCCTCTGGTATTGAGACATTAATAAACCGCACATGCTGTTCAACTACAGAGATGTCTCGCATATTATGTTTAAGATGTCTATTGGTCTGAATTTTAAACTCTCATAATATCTTGGCATTTTCATTTTCAATAACTTTTTTCAACTGCGTTCCCAAGGAATTTTGCAAGTTGGGAAACCATATTTTTGGTAAAAAGTACCCGATCTGCTACTTTTTGCTACCTGTGCTTTCCTTTAAAGCAGTGGCGGCTTGTACATAAGCACTGCGACATTGCAGCACACCTAAGGAAAAAACGAAAAAATTAAATTTTGTTTGTGTTTATAAATAATAACAATGCTGACAACATTAATATATAAATGCAATACAACATGTTAAAGGTTACAGCTTATGTTTCGACATTGATTGAATAGTTAATAATTGGAATTGTTTGATTAACGCTTTAGATTATGAAACAAATGCACTGCGATCTAACGCAATGTTGGAATTATCACGTTCGTCCAATTGCAGCTAGACTCACCAATATTTCTTTGCACTTGTCACTGCACATAACAAGTGAATCCGACACTGGTCGTGGAGCAGTGTCGCTACAGATAAATTGCATGCTTGCGTGCGATATTTCCGTGTACGAAACTATTATTATTGATGTGTGTTCGTGGTGAGGGTGAAATATTTTTAATAAAGCAATTTTTTTAATATGTAAATTTATTTATCATCATCATCAAATTCCTGCCATGTACCTCGAGGGTACATGGCAGGAATTTGATGATAGTAATAATATTTGTTACTGATATTAATGATAGTAATACATTTGTTACTGATTAGGAAAAAAATGAATTCTTTTTCTTATTTTGTATATTCAGCACTCCCACTTAAAATTTTCGGTGGCCCAACTGCTTTGAAATAATCATTCAACACATGCTTTTCTTCTTGTACTGTTTGCTTCACTTGCAAAAAGACCACGTCCTCCACTTTTGTTGGCTATGTACAACCGATCAACATCACTGCATATGTGCAAGACATGATTCATTGTCAATAATTTTCGTGTTTTAAGATCAACTGCATCCAAATCGGCTTGTGCCCAGTCAATTATACCTGATGTGTATCTGATTACAGAGATGACTCGTGTACTTATTGCTGTTACAATGTTGCCTCCATTTAGCATGGACTTTAGAACTTTTCTAACTCTTTTCAGATATTCACACACGCTGTTTTCTTTTTGCCTTCTGAACATAAATTGGTGTCTGCTTCAAGAATTCCTAAATATTTATAGGATTCGTGCTGGGACAAATTTTTAATTTTCCTTCCATCTGCAAATGTGATTCCTTTGTTGCCTATTATTTTCCCTCGAACTATGGAGAGTGATGCACATTTCCCAAGTCCAAACTCTACCAGAACAAATTTTTTACTGACGATTCGGACTGAATTAAGCAGTGATTCAATTTCTTTGGAAGATTTTCCGTATTGGTTGAGATCAACCATGTATAACAAATGAGTTGTTTTTCATGTTTGCTTTGATGTATGATATCTAAAGCTAATTTTCTTCAGAATTAATGTTAGAGGAATCGGATGAACAACAGAGGGTGATAGTGAGCCACTTTGACAAATTCCTCTATTGATATTCACTGTACCTAGATTATCTCCATTTACGATTATCTAAGTTTTCCAAGTGGACAGGACAGCTTTTAGGAATTTTTTTGATGTTTTTACTCACTCCAAAATTTTCTAAACATTTTATAATCCATCTATGTGTCAAAGAGTCGCATTCTTTCTGTTAATCAATCTATGACATATATGAGTTGGCTTTTCGTCTTTTCGAAATTTTCAAAATCATTTTGTCAATTAACAACTAGTCTTGTTCCTCTGGTTTTCCCCTCCATGTGGGGCAACTGTTCGTGGTGGAGGGGACCTCCCAGTGATGGTACTGGCCCTTTTCATTCTTCCTCTTTTTCTTTGCTTTTCTTCCAGTATTCTTTGCTCTACTTCTCCTGAATCTTTTTCACTGTTTTTTTTCCAGACCACCATCACTGGGATCCAACGCCCTGCCGCCGTGTTTGCCGTGCTTACTGTCTCTCTTACTGAGAGACAGTAAGTCTCTCACCCCATGGTCCGGGATTGGGATCCTAGATCTGCTGCAGTGCCGTTATAGCGTCCAGGATAGCTCTGGCGTTCCACTCCTGAGCGCAGTCTTTGCTTGCCGGGTAGTGGGCGTCCATACGCGGCTCCGTGGTGGGTGGGGAGCTCTGGTGCCGAATTAAAAATTCCTTAACACTTTCATTGCCAAGCTGAAAATTGGAATTTCGTGTGGTGGCCAATTTTTTTTTATTTTTTCCATTTAGTTAGCGACGTCCACGCGATATCGCGTGATCGGCAATGAACATGTTAGATATGAATTTTTCATCCTCAAATGTTTCTGGGACCCTAACAAAGTCCCGACCAAGTACTGAAAATATAGACACAGCATATGGAAACAGAAGTAAGAAACAAAAGATATCGGATACTAACATAAATGTACCAACCTTTTTTCGTGAAAAAAAAAAGGCGTTAGAGGATTTGTTATTTTTACACATCCTACTAAAGTGATTACTCAATTGTTTTTCAACATATTATTATTATTATGTTTAATAAGCAACACAGGCAACTTCGCATATATGTGTGACTATAAGTTTAGACTAGTTTCATATGTACGAGGGGAGGGGGGGATCTGGAAAGTTCTGATAAACACCTAGAACAAAAATGATATAAGCAACTGATACAATCACAAGAAAGAACATACGAGGATATAAGAACATCAGTTACCTTCATAACTCTGCTACTAGTATTCTTTCTTGTGGTTATATTAGTTGCTTTAATATCATTTTGGTCTAGGCGTTTATCAGAACTTTCCAAGCCTCCCTCGTTTACTGCATATGGGTTCGAAAATAGTTTGTGTGATGTATCCAAGGTTCTAGGGCGGTATATTTTAGCTGTTAATATCATAATATATTTACGAGGATTTTTTGTTTGTGGGAGAAAGTTTCCAACGTGAAAACAATAACCATCTCCATATAAGGCTACTAACTTCTGCTTAATTGAAAATCCATTATGCGGGTTCTTTTGTGTTCTAGATGGGATTTAAACACAGTTTTTTTTCCAACAAAGAGCAAACATTTCGACATCCTCGTGACTGCGATACGGAAGCAATGTTTAATTTGTGTTTGCTTTTCTCTCTTGAAAGTAGTAAGTGATCCCCAGATGACATTTCAAACCAGACTGTGAGCTGTTGAAATTCTTAAGAAGGTTAGCTTTCGAAATGGATGTGTCAACTGGTATTGTAACGTGTATTTCAGCAGTCGCAAATATTTTATTCATGGAAGGCCAAAGTAATAATCAGATTGGTTTTTTTCTAGTGGCTGTACAACGAGTATAGCTTTCTTCCAGACCACTACTAATTTCATTTCTTTCTTCCACAGTAAAATTTGATGCATTCTACTTATCATTTTAGTAGGATATGTATAAATAACAAATCCTCTAACGCCTTTTTTTTTTTTTCACAAAAAAAAAAGAGTACGCGGAGCCCTGACTTTTGGAAATTAGTGGGGATCTAATCTTTATCTTTAGTCATCGCCAATAATTGAATTTATGGCTGCTGAGTTTATGTGTTTATCTTATCACATCCTTTGAATAAATTGTGTGTGTGTGTGTGTGTGTGTGTGTGTGTGTGTGTGTGTGTGTGTGTGTGTGTGTGTGTGTGTGTGTGTGTGTGTGTGTGTGTGTGTGTGTGTGTGTGTGTGTGTGTGTGTGTGTGTGCGTGCGCGCACGCGCGTGCGTAAGCAAGTAAGATAACGCAAGTATAAGCTTGAAAAAATGCAGTAGTGCAGAATTGATTTGTGTGTTATAATAAAATATTACTTTTATTTCTGGATAATAATTTTTTAAAAGTGCGTTAATATATGTAAATAAAAGTACAAAAACTTTAAGCGGGGAAAGTACAACGATCTTGTTTTCATGAGCTAATATTGTTGCACAACATTTCAGTCATATTGGGGAATTAATTGCTAAAAGCAACAAGATCGCATATCTCCCTGACTACGTTGTAGAAGTTCCCGAGCCATACTAACATGTTGATCATTAAGAGAAAAAAAAAAAAAAAAAAATTTTTTTCCATACATGCTTAAATAATGTTCATTTCTGAGAAGAGTTGCTTGCATAGTAATTAGCATGTAATATTGACTTCGTCTTGTTCCTTCATGAGGATATAAAAATTTAAAAGATTAAGTTTTTTGCCCGCGAACTATATTACATCTCCAATTTGATATTAGAATTGTAACTTTTTTTTTTAGCATCACAGTCAATGATTGCATAACACGGAGTAGAATTCTACAAAGCTGTGTTTATTGAGAATGTTCCAAGTCGATGAATTTCGTGTGCGTGCGTGCGTGCGTGTGTGTGTGTGTGTGTGTGTCAGGTTAGAATATTCTTTCAAGTTCATCTAGAAAAACCCAGCTTTCGAGAGAGCTGTTATACATTTTCATTTGTTTTTTTTTCGTTCACCACTTCTTCACCTCCCCACCCCCCATTTCACAGTCACTACTAAAAAATAAAAAAAAATAAAAAAAATAAAAACTTGAGCATCGTTCAGACTATCATAAGTCTATGATCTGTTATAAATTTGCACCAAAAAAAAAAGTCAACTAGGACTGATTTTCGAATATGTCGACACCATGACGTAAATAAAGCTTATGCACTAGAATTAATTTAGCAGTTTATACTATAATTTACCAAGCTGATGACAGTACTTTCATGCATTTTTTAGCACATGGTAAAAACAAAATTTCGACACAGCAGGAACTGAAGATTTACATTTTTTTTTATAAGACGCGAACACGAAAAATTTTATCATTCATAAAAATCAAAAGAAGTTGCTGCAAATGAATTGAAAATTGGAAACAACAACGAAGTGTCAGCGAATGTATATTCCCGACATATACGGCTTAGGATACATACAATATATGTGACATCGAAATAACAAAGGCCTGGAACTGTTGACAACAGTGCTGCAGGGCTTCCATCCGCCATCGTTTTGTAAATTTACTTTCTGATAACAAACTTTGCATTCTGTTCCATCAGTTATCGCTGTTTTGATGGAGCTGATATTACTTCTTTAGATACTTCCAAAATGATCACTGACTAGAAGAGGACCATAAAATACTGATAACTTAGTGCTTCCGAAAATAACTAATGAACAGACGTGCTTTTTTTTCTTTCTTTGAGATGAAGTATCATAATTTTAGAAGCAAAAGAATAAAACTGCAGCCTTTGTTAACTGTAAAACCGCTTAGAGCGATAAACGTAGTACTTCAAAACTTGACTTTCTAATGAAAGCAGAATATCCAGGACATTGTCGGAAGAAATGTCCCATTTTCCTTCGCGAATGGACAAGTGCGTATGTATGTGATTTTCCAGATCACTTAACATTTCTTCGCTGTTCGCAGTTCATTGGCCACGCAAGTTAGAGCGCAGAGCCCTCAAACAAGTGTCGAGAGGGGGGAGGGGGGGTGATACCCATTTATCACGATTTCCCATTATGTTTTTTTTTCTCATCCACAGCTTCTCTTTGATTATAACACATTTCCTTCTCTCTCTCTCTCTCTCTCTCTCGCTCTCTCAGACAACAAACGAATTTTTATGCTATACTTGGGAACCCGCCCTGTAACTGTATTCCATAAAGGCAAGATCCAAGATAAGATGATAAGCTTCCTAGATTCTGATTGTAATCTTTTACAGTCGTGTCTAGTAAAAAGTACCAACTTATAAAATGCAGCAGCAGCTGTCTTTAGATAGATTGTATTATTGGAATGAATGCCGAGAACGCTGCGTCTCCATGAAGTTGAACACCTCCGTAGTATAACTGAAAGAACGACTACCACCCTTCTGATAGAAAATACAAGTTCGATTCTCATCACCAAGAGAGGAATGTTTATGTAAATGATGAGTTAGTCTGTTTCAAGCAGTTAAAGGTTTTGCTTCGTGTTTTTTTTTTTTCTTTCTTCCGCTGAAACTCAGGTTTTTCTACCGCACAGCAAACAAACCAGTCAGATAACATAATAATAACAATAATAAAACGTATTTGAGGTACAGTAGATGTTTAGCATAGAATGCCTTTCCCCACTCCAAACGAGTGAGTCCTAGGACTCCCCAGAGACGACATTAGTTTAAGCGACTTGCTATCTCCAAAGAATCCCAAGCTGGAGACGCTATGGAATGTCCTCATTACTACAGATAGGAAAACTACTCCAATTGTCCTTTAAAAGTTTTCCTATCTTCAATTCATAAGTAGATTACACTTGGAACCTAAATAAGATTCCAAGTGTAATCTACCAATAACTAGTAACAAAAATTGCTAATTGTATTATATTATTTCCTTCGTTATTATTACGGTTTGAAACAGAACTTCATCTCGCCGTGTATTATTAAAAAAATGCCTTAACAGCCATGTATTTTGCCCTTACTCTGTTACATCTCGATCACTGCAACAGTGGTCTCCCAAGCACTTCTGGTGGTCCAAGGAGGTTATAGTACAATTGATGAAGGTTCTGGACTGAATGATGGAGGATGCTGTAGGACCTAAAATAACGATATCTGAAATGCTTGCTTATTTTGGCCTACAATATGGCGTTGTAATGAAACAATAAAAGACGCGTAACAGTCTTCGGTATTTACTGCGAATTATCAGCTTACAAAACAACATCTTGATGTAACGATGTACCATGTGAAGTGTCGCATCTTTTTTTTTTTTTTTTAATAATATTAACAGTCCTTAGGATCCCCGAAAAATGTAAATATATGCCCTCCCTCTGATTTGAACTTTTTCTTGAACAGGAAATGTATGATTCCATTCGCAACTTGACTGTTCTAGCATATTTGTGGTGGTTACGGTTTCCTAAACGGTGAATGTAAAACATAAGAACTTCGTATCGGTTTGGACTTGGACAATCTTCGTGTAGTTCTCTGACTTCATAGGCAGAACTATGAGTTATCAGCAGTTTCTTTGCCACTACATCATAGTCATGTTCTGCTCTCAGATGGCACAACTGCGATTTTACGAGAAGCTTTCGTTATGTCTTTGAAATCTTGTTGGACGTCCTTCAGTCCTTTCGCTGATTCAACTGAAGCTCTCGAGGTTCCGGCATTACAAAGTTTCCCAGTATGGTAGTTACATTAGAGAATACGAGTGCGGGCTGCGTCAGTGTTCTAATCGATCACTGATATGAAAGCGACATCTGCTCGGCCATTTTGGAGTATTTTAATATCTACTCTTGCAGTGTAGCAAAACATCATCGACATACTATGCATATTAGACATTTGCTGACTTAAAGAAAAGTACTTATAAAATGTATCGTCTCGAAAATGTCATACTAGTTAGTCATCAAACTAACTTCTACGAGTAAAATTCAATTAAGTGGGTTGCCTATCTAAACACAATACACGCAATTGCAAATATGTATCTCAGAATAGGATTTTCCAAACAACGTATATACAATATCTTATACTTTAAGTGCTATTGAGATATTAGACACTTCTGAGTCTTTGTCACCCTCGGGAAAATGATACACGAATATAACTTACAAGGAATAAGAAGTAAAAATTGGAGAGCTTGAGAATAATAGGTTGTCAGAGGACCTAACGAAAACTGCTAATATCTCCGTCTCAGTGGAACCAGATAAGCAGGTGCCTGATAAAATATAACCATATTTTCATCAATTTTCAAGAACTTCTTGTCATGGATGAGAAGTTCTTTTCAGTCGTAGAAAATTGCCTTCAGCAATAGTCAATCATGCTTGATTTACCCGCATTTATCTGTGTTATCGTGAAATCTTTTCTAAATCCACGTATTATCGACATTTTCTAACCAACAGAATGGCATAAATGTATATTGTGAGACTTGAAAGCACTACTTTCGGTGAAACAATCGAGGTGTAAATCGTATTATAAAGAATAATCAGATAAATAATTCTACATAATAATAATCTTACAGATAAATTCTATTTATTTATAAATTATAAATTTTATATAATAATCTTATAAATAAGAAATGCGAATTCTTATTCTGTATTATTTCAGAGCTGAATTTTGAACTTTCGATATTTTATTTATTTTATTTTTCTAAGAATTATCATGATGCTTATAACATGTTTATATTAGAATAATTACCGTAACGCAAATATAACATATTTACGTCATTCAAAAACCTCTCACGAGGTATTTCTATAAAAATCGATAAGTGCGTCATCTTATCAGTTTCGTCTATCAGTTTCCGGCTAATGGCATAATGCTGTTTTGCCTAATTTTACCATTACAAATAGTTTGATCTAGATCAAAATTCAAAGTAATATTACATGGCATTTCCAAGGAATCGAAGGACTCATCATGGGAGGACATTCTACTCAACTGCGCACTACTCACCGTCTCCACTACTTACTTAATCCACCAACTACACATAACGCCATCTATCGCCAACCACCAATAGTTTTTTTTTTTTTTTTTTTAATGAATTGTGTGTTTTCCTGGCCGATTTGATTGCATGCGGGTGAAACTCTACCGCCTCAGTGACTCAATCAAAGTGAACAGACACCCTAACTAACAAATTTTGTTCAATTGCACCCAACCCCCGAGTGCATTAATATCAGTTAGAAATCCTTTTACAAATTTTGTCGATAAAAATGAATCCCACTGAATCCTTAATAATAACAATAATAATAATAATAATAATAATAATAATAATAATAATAATACTTCCATATACTCAGTGCTGTTAGATGGGTTTCACAAAATCTGTAGTTCCCATTTGATTCAATCAGTTATCTGTCTTCATGTGCTTAATGCATTTTTTCAACGAAGTCTGTCTGTGGTCGGAGAAATTCTCTGTTCATGAAATAGGGCAATTTTTATTAGGGAAGTTTCGAATGGATACAAAGTAATAACTGTGCTGTAAAGTAATGACTTAGATTGCATTTAATGAAGTTTGGTATTTGGGACATCCATTGAACTTTCTAATATCTGTTAAATTTCTCATCTTAATTTTGCAATCGGACCCATTTGTAGCAAAAATTACGTCTTAAACATAAGGCAACAAATAAGCTATCGTGAAACGACCCATAGCATTCTTGTATAGTGAGACCATACATTATCACAAATGAACTTGAGCCGTTTGATAGCATTTTATGATTTCTCCGATTATTTTTTTATTACTTAAAAAACATTGCTTCATGCTGTCCTGGTTGACTTAGTTTCAACAGCTGAAATGAAGTTTATTCCTCAGTAATCATTATAATTTACTGAGGAATAAACTTCATTTCTTCATAAATTAATAACTTTCAGAAATGAGATTGTTTATATCTGAAATTTCAGCGTATTATCTGGATATTTTTCAAAACCTTGTAACCAAACTGTGGTCAATAAAACTATTGTCCTATTCCATTAAATTTTTTTTTTTGTCATTTTTGTTAGTGTTCATAGTACGTTCGTCATGCAATAAATTTTCTACATTATCAGAAGACAAAACATGACATTTAAGAGTTACCAAATCTGATTATAAAGTCATATAGTAGGCCAATGCATTGTGAAATATCTGTTTACCATGCAGTACACGAGGTTAAATTCGTATTCATACAAAAAGTAAATATACAGAGGTCAATCACATAACCTTCATTGTAACAAAGTTTAACATAGTACTGTTAATACTGAAGTACTGTAAAAGTCTTCAAAGATTACATATTATTAATATTAAATACAAAATAGGTGACAGCAAGAAGCTCCAGTGTAATGTACTATCATAATATACATCAACACTGCTTCATTCTAATTACAATAAACATTTATTCAATATTTAGGACTCTATTATATTCACCGTAACAACAGTTACGATTTTATTGCAGTTCAGTTTATAATGGTTAATTTTGAAAGTTCAGTGCTTTATAAATACATTGCGATATCGTCTGCCAAATTTACCAAGAAGTGGTGAAAAACGTATGCGAGTTTAGCTCATAAAAAATAAAATAAAATAAAATGTTACTTTATTCTCGCATTTAAAGCCCATTAAAAAAAAAAAAAACTACTTTATTTGTATTTTCTAAGAAACGAATCGTAAGGAACTATATACTGAATAAAATAGAGGGGGTTACGTGAGTGCATTTTCGTATTTTGCTTTCGTTTGATTTTTGAATTGACTTAAATTCTTTGCAGAGAAGAGAATTAATAAATAAATAAAAAACCTCGAATTAAAAATCTCCTTCCTTTATGGATGATTTATTTATGCAGCAGTTTGCAAAAAAAAAAAAAAAGAAAAAAAAAAGAAAGGAAGGATAATTCACTAAATACAAAATCCCCATTTTATGAAGTAAAAACGCGGCAAAGTGCGAAAAGTTATTACTTTATCTAAGCCTAACGAGACAATCTCGAAGCAGCTTCCTCACGTGGACAGCTTCTGACATCTGTGGAGTTCTCCAGCTCAAAAGGTTGTTTAAACTGTGGAGGGTGGGCAAATAAGGGGGTGGGATCAGACTTCATCAGCGAATATTTAACGACGACAGCCGGCGTTCTTGCCGTACTCACCAGTACGAAGTGACATTTATTGGTCCGGTAACGGTGGCGTACAAACGATGTATTATTTATAGACGAAAAACCCGTTGTGCCTCCGGCATTTGTAGTTTGCGATCGATCTACAGAAGCGAGGTAACAAGTCGCCGCCACTCTTTGTGGGCAAAGCAGCAGACGGCTTTACTTCAGTCTTACAGATAATGAATAAACATACCGTATGGAAATTATTTCAGCAACTGTTAACAGCCGAGTTTATAAATACAAAAGAACAATGGATCAGAACTCTTTGAAATATCTTCTGTCAAATCATACAGGATAAAACTGAAATATAAAAACTACAAAAAATATTCCTTTTTGTTCAACTATCTTCGCTTTTTAAACAACAAACATTTACAAAGTTTTCTCTTCGAAACTTAAGCACAAGATTTTTATTTTATTTTTTATTTTTCAAATAAAGTCTCGCACAGTTTGGGGTCTAAAAGATTTCGAACTTGGTAGACAATATAATGCAAAGTACCCGGATTAGATTATTTTCGTTATTTTTTTGAAGTAGATGAATGGGTAGCTTACCGAACTAGAAAATTTCTTGGTGGGTGTTATCGATAGCAATTTGACGATGCACCGCAGTTTATCTTGATTTAGCATACAATTTAACCATTAATTTCACCAAAGAATTTGGGAAAGTGAGTTTGGTTTTACTTCTCGATATTTCTACTTGCTTTAACGGCTGTTTCACAGGTCATTTACCAGCAGATCAGTAGGAGGATAAATTCCTTGTAGGACTACCATCAATGTAGCTCAATAGCTAAAATTAAATGACAGTAAAACAGCATGATAATCTCTTTTCTGTTTCACTGCATGTGATAAGCAATTTTATACCACATATAATACTCAAATATGATTGAAAAAAAGTAGGAATTTCTCGGAGGACTAGTTAAATCCATATATTTAAAGCTAAGGCTTTTTTATCGCCTTTCGTTACCATTAAAGCTTTTGTTCACTTCTTATAACATCTTTAAAACTTAATTTGATTTAATGTAAAAAACATTAACAAAAGTGAATATATAAAAACAGCAACAACAACCAATAGTTACAGTAGTTACTGTTTTATTGTATTCTCTTTTTAAACAATGCGATTAACTATCACTTTGGCATTGAAATTAATGTTCTATCTATTCAGAATTCTATTCAAAATTAACCAAAATAAAAAACTACTCTTTTTTTTATATGAATCACACTCACGAAAAGCTATTAACCTATGGTACATTCGTTAAATAATCCGAAAAAAACCCTGAGAGATCAAATATGGCGTTTTTTCAAGTCACACGAAACAGGATGAGACAGAAAGAACCGATGTTTTTTTTTTTTCTTCTTTTTTTTTCTCACAATTCCTTTCGTGGAATTCGATCTCACAGCCTCTTGGTTGCAAAGAAACCACGCTATCTACTCGTCAACCATGACGGCAAAAATCCTGTCCAGTAAAGATACAGATTATCTTTTATCTCTACAGGTTAAAGAGCAATGTGACGAAAGGCACAAAAGGAAAGTCAGAGTGTTGTAGAAAATGTAGTTATAGCAGTGGGAAGTGGTGAAACGAAGTATGAATGACAGAATGAAAGACGTAGTGAAAGATCATGGGAATGACGCATCGATAAGAAAGACAGCACGCGTACGTCTTTCTCGCGAGTGGGCTCCAGTAATCGGAGAAGCGTCTGGCATGGTGGTGGTATAGTAGAGAAGAGAAGGAAGGAGAAGGGTACGAAAGAGCAAGAAAGGAGAAAAGGATAGTATTTAGTGAATTTAATGGATGTAAGGATTTTTATATGCCTGATGAATCTCATTGGAATCGTTTGGAGTTAGGTGTCTTGAGAAACTGTTCTTCGGTGAGAAACTGGAAGCGCATAATAAGGGAAACAACAGTTATTAGGAGGTAACCCTGAACATACTTGATACAAACAAGTATGTTCAGGGTTACCCCTTCCTGGACGAACGAATATGAGAATGGGAATGATCAAGGAAAAGGTCAAATGGAGTTTCTCAGATGTCGAATCAGAATACGTTAGTCATACATAGTTGGATGCTGCTGTATGGTGTAAGAATTTGATATTCTGCTTGGAGAGAGAGAGAGAGAGAGGAGTCGAATAAGTTGCTAGTTGTTAGGTATCGAAAACAATAATTATTATAAGTATAACACTTATTATTTTTGATATCGTTCCCATACACCACAGGTTACAGCCCCTATAGTCAACTGATGCCATGAATGGACAGGGAATTCAGAGAAAAACATCTGTTAATGTTAATGATTATGTTATCTAGCATCATTATCTTTTGTCTTTTTTCGTTATTTAGATTAACACATTTATTGAAATTAACAACCAAGTGTTATCTATGAATACATTGTGACGTGTTTTTTCCCCTTCTAAAAGTCCGTGAGCATTATAAATGCGTTGGGAATACTAATTTTAAAAAAGTAAGAAAAACAGGAATGACATAAATAAAAAATAATGAGTTGGAAAAACTTAGGAAGCGTGCGTACTCTGCCGTACTAACTGCAAAATGACTACTAGAATCTGTACTAAATTCCTGAATTATGTACAAGTAACTGAAGTAGTACAGTCAAGTGTCTCCAAAACGACAATGCTCAGAGATTCATTCTCCTTTTTAGGGCAGAATTTCTGGCCACAAATAGCACAAGTTTTGTTTTTCATGCCAGTTTCGATCCTCCTCCACATCTCTCTGATACTGTACAGGCTTTTTTTTTTTTTTTTTTTCTTTCTTCAAAACTCAACACTTTGCTGCCAAAGGCTAAACTTGGAAGAGTTCAAAACACAGAAGTTTAGAGTTTTTTTTAAAAAAATGCAATATGGAAATACGTCATCACTTTACAGAGATAGACGGTCAGTTAGAATCGAACTAGGCTGACGTGCGAGATCCAGCTTGTCGCTTAAAAAAAAGGGGGAGAGGGGTGAAACCAAGATTTTAGGGACATCAACTTCGAAACGATATTGTTATATAAGACGAAACTGAACAAAAAATATTAGCATTAGTGAATAAAAAGAGGAAATAAAGGTTTAAAAATCATTTTACTCATAAGCATTTCAAATGCTAAATTTCATAAATTCATGTTTAAAAAAAAGACAATCAAAAATAATTTTTGATTGTCTTAACAAAATTTGATTCTTTTGATTCTGTGAAGAATTCGAGAAAATGTCTTACTGAATATTCTTAGTATTTTCACAGAATCACAGCTTATCTCTATAATTTTTTTCATACACCCTCTGTCCAAAAAGAAACCGAACTTTTCGAAAATAGAAGAAACTAGTCGCGCCACCTGTTGTATCTTTTTGTTGTCGAAAGCGGCAACCTTCATTAGTGTTGTGTCAACTGTTTATAGTGCCGAGTTATAGTGCCAAGAGTGACAGTGCGTTTTGACGAACGGTTGGTCTTCACAATATTCATGCCGTACGCGACGACTTCTAGCTATCAATCGCTTCAAAACTTCGAGATAAAGCTCGTCATTGACCCTTTGGCCAGGCGGAACGAATTCTTTGTGAATTGCCCTTGGAATCGTAGAAACAAATCAGCATTTGTCTTTATTTTTGACTTCTCCAAGCGACTTTTTTTTTTTTTTCGGATGTCCCTCCCAGAGCTGGGTGGTCTCCACCCAGCTCTGGCACTTTGTTTCGGATCATACTCAAAACACCAAGTTTCGTCACCAGTAACGATCGTTTCAAAGGAAGTTTAAGTCCTTATGAGAGGTTTTAATGAGGTCCTTGCAGTGTTCAATTCGATACATTTTTCAGTCGTCGGTCAACTTTTGGGGAACAAATCACGAATTCAATTTACGAAGGCTCAAACTCTCGGTCAAAATGTTGTGCACAGTTGATTTTGGAATCCCCAATTCATCTTGAATCAATCTCAAGGACGATTACTGGTTTTCTTTGATGAAATCACGCACTTTTTTGGATGTTAACTTCGCTCAGTCCAGATTGTGAACCGCTTGAAAACGACGGCTTTTCGTCGTTCTCAAGAGGTTCACAATCACTTTGAAATCGCTTAAACCACTTGTAAACTTGAATACGAGATAAGCATTCATCGCCGTATGCTTTTTGAAGCATTTGATGAGTTTCGGTAAAACTCTTATCAAGTTTAACACAAAAGTCCAACGCAGCTCTCTGTTTGGAACTCATTTTCCGACCGTTCGTCAAAATGCACTCACTCTTGGCACTATAACTCCATTTCTAATGAAACAAATGTCATAAACAGCTGATACAACACTAATGAAGGTTGTCACTTTCGACATCAAAAAGATACAAAAGGTGGCGCCATTAGTTTCTTCTATTTTCGAAAAGTTCGGTTTCTTTTTGGACAGAGGGTATAGAAATGTCAACCAACCAATTTTTATGGATGATGCTAATTCTACAGCAATTCCCTTATTTCTTATTTTCTTTTTTGATCCTAAATTAATATCGCCAAAGCGTAAATCTAAAATGCATTTATAGATCTGTACTCTAAAATGAATGCAATGAAAACTCTGTTGTAATAATAAAATAAAATAAACCCAAGTTCAGCATGAATAAAAATAGTTTTTCATTATCTAAAATGTGAAGGCAAGTAAAATTATTCGAAATAACTAAATTCATTTCAAGCAAAGTAAATAAAGTTCGCGAACACCCAAGATGAGTCCACGGAGGTGCTGATATATAATAATAATAATAATAATAATAATAATAATAATAATAATAATAATAATAATAATAATAATAATATCTAAATTTTCTTAAAAATCTAAAAAATATTTTCATAATAGTAAAGAGAATGGCTGACTGGATACCAGAATATGAGAACATGGAGAAGCAAAGACCAGGACTACGATGAGTGATTAATATATCTTGTTAGATAACATAATCCTTGGCCCGCTGTTATTTATCTTTATGCTAATAATAGCGGGGGAAAATGAAGAGAGAGATATGTATTTGCTTCATGATGGACTTAGCGTGATAAGGAATGAATCTGATATCCAAGAGGATTTAAATACACTTTTGCTACGGGCAAATAACAATGTTGCCATCCGGTGCTGAATTTTTAGGCAAAAAGCGATTAGTAATATTGAGAAACCTGACAAGTAGAAACAAAGTAGCTGTAAAATCATGATGTCACCATCTCTGGACTACACTGCCCAAATTCGTTCGACTATGCAAAATTTTCTATTATCTGACTCAAAACTGAATGTTATAATGAAGGCTCAAAACTAATGAAATCAAATACAACTAACAGTAACTTGGAACCTGTTGTTAATTTTTAAAAACGCTTTTTAGAATTTAAACAAAATTATGAAATTAGAGTTTTCAGATACTAATTTGTTAAATTGAACAAATTAAAAATGCTTTTGTTCGTAGTCAGTGAAAACCAGGACATAATAAATACATGAAGAAATGCGTGCGTGCGTGCGTGTGTGTGTGTGTGTGTGTTAAATCACAATGTTACTGTTCGAAAAAAAGTGCATTTCTAATTTTAAATACTTACAAAAGAGAGAGATTTTATACTTGAGTACTTTTTCTTCACATAAAAACGAAAAGGGTTATTTAAGATCGTGGTGCTGAATACCGTTCAGCATGAACACCTGCGTGTCTCAATGTCCTATTTTTTATTTGACCCCGCCCCCTCTCTAAAGGGTGAAATTTTCTTTGGTCTACAACATTTAGTAACATATAATTTAATAAAGGATGTTCCTGCTCATTTAAGAAAAAATGACCACACGTTTGCCATAAAAAGCTATTGTACAGTCTGATGAAGGTTTACAGTGAACATTTGAAGGTCACTCATCTTCTAACTTAACGATGGCATTTGATTATTCACGGAAAACTGGTACAGCGAGCCCTTTAAAGCTGGTCATCATATAAGGCTGGTGGGGGTTAGTCCCTCAAAACAGCGGTCTTGTTAATATATGGACATAAATACTTGGCCTTAGCAGGCCAGTAATGTACTATAAGATAATAATCTAGAAGATAATGGTGCACGAGGGGATATATTACCTTCTAGGTAATATATCCCCTCGTGCACCAGCAGTCTTCTGCTAGTCGTATTCAGCCGACAAACGAAAGAAGCCGGGTCCATTAATTTCTCAACTAAATTGCGTTTAAGACTATCACAGTATCTTGTATGCCTCAGTGAGACTACCTAACAGGAAATCAAGATGGCGTTTAATATTGCCCCGACAATTTTAAATCAAAGTCTTCGATATTAAGTTTCTTCAAAATAGTTTATTCGTTCTAGAGTTGTTTCATGCGAATGCACGTACGTAATAGAGAGATGTAACAAAGCTAACTATATTGCCATTATTAGAACATTAGAACCAACATTAGAACAAGTTAATAAATCTCGTGTTGTATTATTATAAACTGCACTATTCTGACTAGAAATTTTATATTTTAAAATATGAAAGGTCACCTTCTCTATAAACATTCCTCTTTAAAGAGGTCGATGCCTTTATTTAGTTTCTTTTCTTTCCTTAATCCATTATTATTACTTCAGGTTGCTGACCGTAATAATGTACTTATCTTATATTGGCAAAAAATTACTTGGTATATTTGTCACTAATAGAGAGCCTTGAATGAATGAAGATAATATTTTGAAGTGAGGGGGGGGAGGGAGTAATAGTTAGGAAGTTTTTGTAGCGTAGAGGAACTGCTAGTAAATGACAGGTTTTTTTTTTCTTATTGATGCCTCATAAATAAATAATTCGAGTCAATAAGCAGTACGATACAAATGTACAGAAATGTCACAAAAAAAAAAAAAAAAAACTGAAAGCAATAGATTCATATACTGTAGAAACATCATAATTACTCAAGAAAAAAAAAAGTGTACATAATAATAATCCGTCACTCCTTCAGTGCTATAGCGACAAATGGTAACGAAGTTTCGAATCACAAAATTCACAGACCCTACTGCTTACGCTAATAGCTTAATATAAAAATGCTTGTGGGATTGTGGCAATAAGACAAAGTTAATTGACTGCGAGACGAGGTGATAACGAGGTGGGTATTTCCAGTCAATGGTGTGCTTAATTGCTTTGCTTAGAGGCAGGAGAAGCATCTCAATAACTCACGAAAACGTAAGTACTAGCCGGTTGTGGGTGGAGATTACGGCGCCATGCAGTCGAAGTTGTATTTGATTTTTAGTTCAAAAGATCTAGTATTTAGGTATTGATAAAGAAAGAGTATATATATATATATATATTTTTTTTTGAACATTTGAACTATATATATATATATATATGTGTGTGTGTGTTAATTAAAGATACCAAGCTATTTTAAACCTGGTTTTACTCCATTTCCCAAGTAAGCAAACAGACAAATAAGTCTAGCCTGGCTCCCACTGATGAGACCTCAATAAAGGTCGAAACCGGTCTGGGTAGTGGCTCCCCTTGCCTTTATATATATATATATATATATATATATATATATATAACACTGAAATAACTGCCTTCCTTTCCTGTAATTCTTAGACGATGCTCTGATAGATTTAAAATCTCTATATACCGAAAACCAACTCATACTAACAGATATCTGCACTGTCAATCTCATCACTTTTCACCACAAAAGCTAGGAACTATTTCTACCTTAGGACACAGAGCACGATCTCTTTTAAATGAATCAGAGGAACTCCAAAAAGAAATTGAACAACTTTCTCTTATCTTTGAACAAAATGGATATTCTGAAAAAACAATTAAGAAATTTCTTCTGGATCCTCCTAGGCTGCGTACTACGAAACTACTGATTTTAAAGATAGCATCTCAATACCTTACATTAGTTCAGTCTCCAATAAATTGGCTAAAGTCCTCAAAAAATACAACATCAGGACGTTTTTCACCATACTTCCTAAAGTCCATTCTCTTATAAGCCATCCGAAGCCTATTCATCATAACCTGAAATATCCAGGTGTGTACGTGTACAAGTTATGGTGCGACTGTAATGTTCCTTATTTTGGACAGACTAACAAATCTGTTGAACTGCGTATTGAGGAGCGTAAGAGAGACATCTCCTATAAAAGATCACATGCATCTGCGCTATCCAGTCATGTTCTTTTCTCTAACAACCCTTATGACGATCTACAGAGTCACTCAGTTTGCTGGGATAAATCCGAAAACATTTTTCGCTGTAGTGATGAGTTTGAAAAGAAAATCGTGGAGACCAGAGAAACCCTCCTTAATCCTGAACACTTAACAACAATTTGAGTTATAACATCCCTGATAGCCATGCTACAGTTGTTCAATACTGGCGCTCACGAGAACCTACAAGCACGCATGCAACAAACAATAGCACTTTGGATAGCACGACTTGAAAAATACAACGTTTTTGTGTCAATTATGTATTGCATTTCTTCTTCTTCTTCTTCGTCTATGCTCTCATGCTTTTAAGCGTCGAGATTTTGTCAAAGAGATTTCCATGCCGTCCTGTCCAAGGTTTGTTGTTTTGCTTCTTTCCAGTTAATTCCCTTCTTTTCCAATTTTTCTTTAATTTCCTTTTGCTAACCTTTCCTGGGTCTGCCTATGTTTCTTTTTCCCATTTTCTGGCTTTCGTATACAGTTTTTGCTATTCTTCCTTCTTCCATTCGATTAAGATGTCCAAACCATCTCACTTGGGCTTGTATTATGAATTGATTCAGAGGTGCAACTTGAAGGCTGTCTCTTATGGTTTGATTTCTTATTCGGTCTAGTGTTGTTTTTTGTGCCACTTTCCTGAGATATTTCATTTCAATTGTTTGTAGTTTATTTGTGTTTCCTGTTGTTAAACACCAAGACTCGCAACTGTATGTTAATGTTAGTAGAAACACTGAACGCTACACTGCCATTTTGGTATTTTGGGTGACTTCTTTCTTATTTAGGAGTGGGCCTTTCATTGCATAGAATAGCTTTGTTTCCCCTCTTATCATGTTGTTAATTTCTGTGTCTAGTCTATCATCTTCTTGTATACATGATCCCAAGTATTTAAAGGAGTGGACCTGTTCCAGTTGGTGATTCTCTATTTTTATTATGTGTTTTTGTTGGTTTCTAGATATGATCATTGTTTTAGTTTAATTTATATTTATGGTCATATTCCTTTTCTTTGTTTCTTCATACCAAATGTTGATATTGTACTGCAGATCTTAAGCTGTATTTGCTAGAATCACTACATCATCTTCAAAAGCCATGTGCGAAATCCTGGTTTCTTTCAGTTTCCTGTATCCTAAGTGGAACTTTTTTGTTTTTGTTGGCATGCCATTAAAATTTCATCCATTACAACGATGAAGAGAAGAGGGCTGAGGATACAGCCTTGTCTCACTCCTACATTTGTTTCAAATTCTTTTGATCTATTATTACAGGTTCTTACATCATTTCTGTTACTTTTGTAGAGGCTTTGTATGGCTGCTATTAAGTTATCTTGTATCTTGTTTTTCTTTCATGTTTGCCATATTAAGTGTCTGGGTAAACTCGGTCAAAGGCCTTTTCAAAATCTATAAAACATGCATGTAGTTCTTTTCCATATTCCAATGTTTTCTCTGATATTTGTCTAAGACTGAAGATAAGATTCTGCGTGCTTCTATTTTTTCGAAGCCATACTGCATTTCATCCAGTGTATCCTCTATTTGATTCCCAAGCCTCGCTTCTAAAATACGGGTATATAATTTTCCTGGAACGCTTAAAAGCGAAATTCACATTTGCGGTTGTCTCCTTTCTTAAATATAGGGATTATTATAGCTACTTCCCAGTCTTTGGGAATAATTTTCTTTTTCCATACAACATTGAATAGGTGTAAAAGAAATTTTATGGCTTTCGTTCCTAAATTCTTTACCATTTCTGGTGTTATTTGGTCATGGCCTGCTGATTTGCCCAGTTTTATTTTATTTATTGCTGCTAATAGTTCATTTGCATGAATTTCTTCACTCTGATATTCTATTTTGCTTGTGTGTCTTGCTCTTAGGGTTCTATTTTTTCCGTGTCCTGCATCTTCCAATAATTCTTGAAAGTACTGTTTCCATCTTTCCATGATGTCTTCGGAATTTGTGAGTAACTTTCCATCCTTATTTTTGATAAACTTTATGGGGCCTTCTTTCTCTGACCTCATTCTTCTTAAAACATTATAGAAGAGTTTTTGGTTTCCTTTAAAATTTTGTTCTAAAGTATGTCCGAAGTCTTCCCAGCATTTTCTTTTCTCTTCTTTCAGTAAGGTTTTAACTTTATTTCTTTGGTTGTTGTATAGTTCTCTATCAACCTGCAGCTTTAAGGTTATATATCTCTTCGATAATTGCTTTTTCTTTTTAGTCCACCAGGTGTCTTATGTTTCTTCTGTTTATTATTTAATGATATACCACAAATTTCTTTGCTTGTTTCTAGAAGTGTTTTGAACCTGTACCGTAAGTTTTCTACATCTTGGTCTTCATATATCTCTTTTTCTATTTCTTTCATCTTCTCTTCTATTTTACTTTTATACTCAATGTCTGTTTCTTCTTTCTTTAGTTTGTAGTTCTTTATCTTAACATTTATTTCCTTGCTACTTTTTCAACTTTTATTTTATGGATTGTTTCCAATACTAATAAGTAGTGGTTACTGCCTATTTCAATACCTCTATAAACTCTTGCATTGGAAGTACACATACTTCCAGATCGTACTGGAAAAGTATGTATACTTCCAGTACGATCTGCTTATGATGGCGTAGTCGATTATAGATTTTTCGTTTCTACTGGGCTCTTCCCTGGTAAACTTATGGATTTCTTTATGCTTGAACATAGTATTCGCTATTAATAATTATTTGTAAGGCAAAGGTTTATTATTCTTTCTCCATTATTATTCCGGGTTATTTCTCCTTGTGATCCCAACACTTGCTTCGTTTCCTCATCTACTTGATTCCCTACCCGGCCATTAAGGTCTCCTAGTAGTATGACATGCCCTTGAACTTCTTCAATTGTTTTTTGTAAGAGTTCGAAGAATTCATCTTTAATTTCTTTATTGGCATTATCGTTTGGGCCATATGCAACAATTACAGTGAATACATGGTTGTCTGATTTAAAATATATAGTGATTGTCAACAACCTTTCGTTTATTAGTTGCCATTTAGTAACATATTCTTTGAGATCTGGTTTGATTATGCAAGCTACCCCTTGTTTTCCCCATTCTCTTAGGTTTATCGCTGAATAGAAAAGTATATATCCATCTTTCATTTTCTGACAACCTTGACCTTTCTTTTTTGTTTCTGTGACTGCTAGCAGATCCAATCTTGATTTTTTAAATTCATCTATTAATTCGTTTTCTTTTCCATGTAGACTTTTAACGTTCCATGTCCCGTATCTCATATACCTTTTTCCTCGCTTTGTCGTTAACCTCACCACCAGACTCGGGAGCCTTCAGCACCCGAGTCTGGTGGTGAGGCTGCCACCTTCGAGGCCCCCAGACCGGCCTATGAGGGAAATGCTATCCTGTTGGTCCGCGGGAGGTATTTTATTTCCCTCCTGCCCTTCATAGTATACTATGATGAGCATTCCCCGATCCGCCACCAGGGGACGCGCCCGATGGGGGTTACAGGTTTCCCCCACACGGGGTATTGCATTTTTTGCCTGTAATTCTCAGTTTTTTTTTGTAACTTCAATTTTTTTTTACTGTGTTCTACCTTTAGTGGATACCTGAAGAAGGCTGTAAAAGGCTGAAACTAGTTGTATCATTATCATTCAAATTTAATATTTTATTTCGGTTTAAAGTTCATTTAAAATTTATTCTTTCTTTAACATATATATATATATATATATAATTTTTTAACTTGGGGATACCGTATATTAGAGTTACCAAGTAATTTTATAAGCTTGGTTATTTAACTCATAATCCCAAGTATGCAAACAATTAAGTTTGCGCCTGAAACATAGTTCAAGTCTAAAGATGGTACAACACCAGGGCAACTCATTGTAAAGGTGGGTAAAGCTCTGATCACTATTCTTTGTATTTTCCCATAATGTAAAGCACATCTCACTAAAAGATGTATACTGCAATATATTATGGGTGGGCTCACTACCCAGACCGGTTTCAACCTTTTTTGATAACCAAGCTTATAAAATTACTTAGTAACCCTAATATACAGTATCCCGAAGTTAAAAAATTAATTACATCTATATCTCCTCCAGAGATTCTTATTAAAAATAAAAATATCTTGCAGCAACTTCTATTGGTAAAAGTTGATAAGGCTCTGTATTACTAAACCTTGGTATTTAGGATCTAGCTACTCACTGAGGAGACCTCAAAAAAGGTTGAAACCGCTCTGGGTAGTGACCCCACCCATAATGCATTGCAGTATATATACATCTTCTAGTGAGATGTGCTTTACATTATGGGAAAATACAAAGAATAGTGATCAGAGCTTTACCCACCTTTACAATGAGTTGCCCTGGTGTTGTACCATCTTTAGACTTGAACTATGTTTCAGGCGCAAACTTAATTGTTTGCATACTTGGGATTAGGAGTTAAATAACCAAGCTTATAAAATTACTTGGTAACGCGGTACTTGTACAAATTGTAGTAGCCCTTTATCTTTTCATATGTGTTTCACCCAGCGACTTAAAAATCAAATTTTATCTTCGTTAAATTTGTATCTGCCTATATCCCGCATGTAATTATAAGTAGCGAATTTAAATTAGGGGAAATACTCTTAAGCACGCATGTACCTCAATTGTTTACCGTATAAAACGCTTATTGTTGAAAATAGTCCTCGTTTCTGCCAGGAAAATGCATTAAAAATCATAAGTTTGTTCATCTCAAGCTGAGCACTTTATTTTCTGGTGAGTTACATACAATACGTACTGCTTGCTTTTTTGTGTAATACTTTTTTATACTTTTATACTATGTATTTGTTTCATAGTATCATATTTACTAAAGAAATCACACAAGGTAACAAAAACAAGACATTATTTTATATGAATTTCATTTAATAATATCGATTTAGTCTTACGCCTGCACTGCGCATGTCATGAAAAATGGAAAAACCATTAGAGTTGTCGCTAGTCGAATGGATGATAAATAAGACGAGAAGGATTATTAAATACCCATGGTTCAGTAAATAATCCAGATTTCCAATGTCAGCAGAAAGAGAAGCGTTCTTTTGCTGCCCAACTCACTTTGAAGAGACGCACGTGGAAACTGTTTCCTAGGTAACGCACGACTTCGGCTTGAAACGAAAAACAAGACTTGAACAGGTTTAATGCCCAGAGCAAGCAGTAATCTGGAAATTTGATTTGTTTAAAAGACTGGAGTGTAGAATTCTGATATTTTTTTTTAATGGTCTTTTATTTTTCGTCATCGAAGTGCATAGATGTATGTAATAGCACGTGTTTCATTATAGGATGTCTCGAATGTATTTTCTTCATAACGTGTTCGTAAGGCTTTTATTGTTATTTCAGTGTTGTCTGGTTGACTGATCTTCAATAGCAGAGTATTCCTCCATTTGAAGGAGAAAAGAATTCGCATTTCTTGCTTTTTTTATGTTTTGCGTCAAAAGACATTTCAATAGGCATTGTAAGATTTTGGAAGACGTCGTTTGTCAACAAAGCTATAGTATTGCAGTCATGCAAAACACACTGTGCGGTAATTACACGAGACAATTCTAAAATAAATAAAAATACCATAAACAAATGTCCGCTTTCAACTGTCATTTTTTTTTTTTTAAGTAATCCGTAGAATTCCATTTCGTTTGCTGGAGCATAAAGCCATTCAGCAATAATACAGCAAAATTTATAAAGTTCATCGACAGCTTATAGAAATTTCTACGACAAACAAATATGTTCAAAAGTTCGATGCTTTATAATACATTTTGTGACTGGCAAAACTATTATTTTAAAAAGTTCGGTTTCGTTAATTTGCTTGCTTGGTTGTAAAATATGAATATTTCATAATTCTTCATTAAGAGTTAAATTGCCAAGGAAGCCTTTTAAGATTCCTTCTTCAAAATAATATGAATTTCATTTTGCATCAAATCAACAATGAGACCTCAAGGGCTCACTTTAGTGAGTACGGGCATGGCAAACCTGAGGTACCAGATGCTGGACCATGCCTTACTTCATGTAATATACATCTGTTATATTATTCTGTAGACTGGTCCCTCCCCTTCTTTCTTTGCTTCTTTCTCCTCTCCTTGCTCCTTGCTCCTTCCCCTTGATGCTATTAGAGTATTCGAGGGCTGGGGGTGAATCTTTCCTATCTTACTAAGTCATTTCGTCTTATACAGCCACCGAAGGAGGCAAGCTAGCCTCAATAGGTGCCGGTCCCAAGCCCAGATAAATGGCGAGGGTTGATGTCAGAAAGGGCATCCGATCGTAAAACTTCACTGCCAGCTCTAGCTATGATATGAGTCAAAGAGAAAATGTTATAAGGGCTAGGGCGTACCCCTTAAGCGACGCGCAGCTACATCGCCCTACAGCTACGAGAAGTGGACGAGAGCTACCGCATCAAGGGCGGGTGCGGTTAAAGAAGCGAGCCCAGCAGGTGGAGAGGATGTTGCGAGTGGGAACACTGAATGTTGAAAGCATGACTGGAAGGGGAAGAGAGGTGGCAGACATGATGAGGAAGAGGAAGTTAGACATTTTATGTGTGCAGGAAGCAAGGTGGAAGGGGGGAAAGGCAAAGGAACTGGGAGATGGATATAAATTGTTCTACTCTGGAGCGAATAACGAGGGAAGAAATGGTGTAGGAATTGTGGTGTGTGGCAGAATGAAGGGAGAAGTACTGGAAGTGGGTAGAAGGAACGACAGGATCATGCGAATGAAATTGGGTCTTGGAGAAGAGCGGGTGGTCGTATTATGTGTATATGCCCCGCAAGTTGGCTGGACAGCAGAGGAGAAAGATGAGTTCTGGAACGTGTTAGATGAAGAAATGAGGGAACTGGAAGAAAACGAGATGGTGATTGTCGGAGGATACTTGAACGGATACATAGGGAGACAGAATAGGGAGACTTTGCAGTAGCGTTGGATCTGGCAATTGTGAACTCGTTTTTCTACAAGAGGGAAGAACATTTGATAACATTTAGGAGTGGTAACAACAGTTCACAAATTGACTATATTTTGACTAGAAGAAAACATCTTAAGGTTGTGACAAATTGTAAAGTAATTCCAACAGATCAAGTGGCACAGCAACACCGACTGCTGTGCGCAGACTTTAAAATAAGATCCGAGATAAGAACCTCTGGAAGGCATGGGATGAAGACAATTAAGTGGTTTCGCTTAAAAGAAGAGAGTGTGAGGAATCGTTTTAGGCAGAGGGTGTTAGAGAGGATTTCGGATGAATTGGAAAGTGTACAAGATTGGTGGAAACATAATTCAAAAGTAATCCTGAGCTGTGCAATCGAGGTGCTTGGTGAGATATCTGGAAAGATTAGAGAGCAGAAGGAGGGTTAGTGGTAGAATAATAATGTACAAGTGGCAGTGACAGCTAAGAGGAAGGCAAAGCAGAGGTGGAATGAGTCAGGAGTGGAAGAGGACAGAGAGGTGTACAGAGAGAGAAAGCAAGAAGCCAAGAGAGTTGTGGCACAGGCGAAGGTCATGGCATATCAAGATTTGTATGATCAATTAGAAACAAAGGAAGGACAGAGAAAAATTTACCAACTAGCGAAGTGTAGAAATAAAGCAGAATAGGACATCTTAAATGTGAGGCAGATCAAAGTCGCTGAAGGAAGAGTATTATGGAGGGATGTGGACATAAGAAACAGATGGAGAATATACTTTGAGGGACTTTGGAATGAGGAAAATGCAAGGACTCACAGAGAAGATGGGAAACCTTCTGAGGGGATGGTGCAGAACATCAGTAGAGTGGAAGTGACGGAGGCCATGAAGAGGATGAGGAATGGAAAATCGGTGGGCCCCGACAGGATTCCAATGGAGGCATGGAAGGCACTGGGGGGGGGGGAAGAGGGAATTGACCTGCTGTGAGATCTGTTCATGAAAGTTTGCCAACAGGAAAATATACCCGAGGAATGGAGGGAGAGTACTCTTGTCCCCACCTACAAGGATAAAGGGGATGCACAAGACTGTAAAAATTACAGAGGAATAAAGTGGATGTCCCACACAATGAAAATCCTAGAAAGGGTTCTTAATGGAAGATTGAAGAAGGAGGTGGAGATTGCAAAGGAATAATTTGGCTTCATGCCTGGTAGAGCAATACTTTGGGTTACGGCAGATGATGGAAAAGTTTCAAGCGAAACAACGGGAGATACATCTGGCATTTATTGATCTGGAGAAAGTATACGATAGAGTGCCAAGGCAAGAAGTCTGGAGGTGTCTGAGGAGAAGGTTCCAGAGAAATATGTCAGGTTGGTGCGGGAGATGTACAGAAATGTGAAGACAAGAGTTCGGACCTGTCTGGGACAGACAGAAAGTTTTCAAGTAATAGTTAGCTTGCATCAAGGGTCAGCATTAAGTCCGTTTCTGTTTAATATTGTGATGGAGGTGGTGACGGAGGAGGTGAGAGAAGATGCGTCTTGGACAATGTTGTATGCAGATGACATCCTGCTGTGTGCAGAATCAAGAAAAGAAGTGGGAACTAAACTGGAAAGATGGAGAAAAGTACTGGAAGAGAGAGGTATGAGACTGAGCAGAAGTAAGACAGAGTATATGTGTTGCACAGTGGGAGGCTGCCAGGAGACAGATCTGGAGCTGGAGGGAAATATCATCAGGAAGGTGAGGAACTTTAGATACTTAGGTTTAACAGTAGAAGAAGATGGAGGAGCTGAGAAGGAAGTGGGATGCAGGATACAAGCAGGTTGGAGGAACCGGAGGGAGATGGCTGGAGTGTTATGCGATAAGAGGGTGCCGATCAATCTGAAAGGTAAAATCTATAGGACAGTTGTGAGGCCATCTATGACGTATGCTATGGAAACTGTTGCCCTGAGGAAAAATAACATCAGCAGGATGGAAATAGCAGAGATGAGAATGCTTAGGTGGATGTGCGGTATGACCAGAAAGGATCGTCTGAGAAATGACTATGTCAGGGGAACAGTGAAAGTTACGAACTTAGAAGCGAAGATACAGGAGGCAAGGTTGAGATGGTTTGGTCATGTGATGAGGAGGGAAGACGAATATGTGGGAAGAAGGGTCATGCAGATGGATGTGCAAGGAAGGAGGAAGCGTGGGCGGCCAAAGAAGAGATGGAGGGAGCTGGTAGAAGAGGACTTGAGGATGAAAAACTTGGATGTGGAGGAGGCTCATCATCAACAGTGACCCCACTTAAGTGGAAGAAGCTGCAGAAGAAGAAGAAGATCAAATCAACAATGAATACAATAATTGCATAGTTTAACTGGCTGCTGATGCTATTTCAAATATCTGAACAAACTTTACGCACCATTCAAAAGGTTTAGAAAAGTAAAAATGCAGCACTCAAGTAAAAAATAAACCTCTGAATAATCTATTTCAAAAGAATGAACAATAAATAAATAAATAAAAGAAATAAAACAGGTTCAGATTCACCTGGCTTTGTAAATGTATATTCTGACTGGAAGTTACTATGTACATCAAGTTGCTGTTTATCCGTATATCTTCTGCCCTTTTCTCTGAAAAATATTAAGCTGACATTTTAATAAAAATGAATATAGATTGCTTGCATAAAAAAAGATTTTCTTTCAATGTTCGTAAGCTTCTTCGGAAGAACTGACAAAAAAATGAGATACCTGTCTTAAAACAATCAAAATAGAATGCACGATCTGCAGGACTAGGCTAAATCTTGAAAATCTCTAAAACTCTGAGAGAAATGATACCAGCATAATATGAGTGCATGCTAAACTTCAGCGCGGTGTTATCAGTCTCCAATTTTATCTTTAATGTCCATTGAAATTAATTAATTGAGTTAATTGACAATTAATTAAGGTTAATTAAGGTTGAATAAGAGTCCATATGTATGGTCTCCAATTGCGGAGTCCAAAGGAGTTCAAACATGAAGTTCGGAATCTAGATCAAAGACCGAGTTCACTTTCTACCCATTTCTTACACCACATATGGTGTAAGAAAGTTTATTTATAATAAACTATAGTTTATAAGAAATGGGTAGAATAAATTATAGTTTATATTAGATTTGCATAATTGCGTCAGACACTATAGAAAGTCCAACATCTCTTCTTTTCAAGAGAAAATCTTTAAACAGTCATCTTCCAGCAACTCTAAAAATGTACTTTATTTGCTTGTCTGTGATTTATTCCTCTTTCAGTTCATATTCTTGTGGCCAGTGGCGAATTCTCCATGCGTTCTATGCTTGCTGCGCAAGCTCATTAATTGAGAAAGAAGTAATATTTATTTGTTAATAAATGCATACATCTATAAGCATTCCATTTAGGTTTTTATTTTCGTAGACAGAAGACGTCTTAAGCTTGCGCGGCAATAATTGAGCTTTGCGTTGTGTATCGAAGGCCGATGCCTGCTCGTCTAGTCAAAGCTACCTTGGCTTGCTCGGTGGTAGGAGCTTCCAGGTCCTCGTAGCAGCACTGTGATTTCATGCGAACGCATAGCCATTTCCGCTCCCTTCACGTCATCTCACCCTGTTGCTTAAACACGGGCTATACGCAGTCAAAGTAGCTCTGGCTAGAGCTACTTTGACTGCGTATGGCCCGTGAGTTTCAGCCAGCCTTGACAAGTGTGCGTGTTGCTTGGGAAAATTAAGTTACAACCAACTTTTTATGACGATGTTATTGACCAGTTCATAAAGAAAAACCGTAGGGTAGAATTTGTATTCGAGTAGCTAAATTGAAAAAGATAGAATATCATTTGTAAAATAAATGTTGTATTTGTATGATTAAATGTACATAAATTTCTAAATATATAGTTTTAAATGATCAGTAATTCATTATTCCGCTAATCAGACTTCAATCACACCTCTCACTCCCTGAATGATAACAAGAGCAAGCGTGAATTTCAAGACCAGCATTCGCCCCTGCTTGTGGCTGAAATCCTCCACTGGGATCGCCAATTTAAGGCCAGTTTATCTGAACATTTCACAGTCATTACTTCTACATTCCCAGGTCTACGCAATATCGAATTAAATATGCTATTCTGTTTATTTTAGTTACATAGCAGGTAGTTCCAATGGCCATCGCATGTACCCATCTTTCATTTCCACATTAAGGAGTGGCCATGATTCTTCTGCTGTTGACAGTTCCTCCTTCCTCGTAGATATTATATATTTTTCCATTTCTATTCCTGCATTAGTCTGTTCAGGTGTCCGAGTGTTAAGTATGTTAATGGTATTGGCATCCTGATGTCAATACTTCTTGCAATGCTATAGAAGGATAGTATATTGCGACATTTAGATGGTTGTCACGTTAAAAATAAAATAATTATTTTATTTTTAACGTGAAATTTTTAACGTTAAAAATAAAATAATTATTTTATTTTTAATGTCCAGCATTCTTAGATATTTTATTATTTTATTTTTAGTGTGTATAATTTTTAAAAGTATAAAATTTTATTTTTAATGTCTAAAGTAAAAGGTTTCTACTTATTTGTTAATACTCTAAGATAATATTTTAAAACCGTATGTGTTGGATTTATGTAAAGCATTTGTGTTGAGAACTGAGTTGAATTAATTTGATATTACAGAGGATAAATTTATGGTAAATATTTGCTTTGTCAGTAAAGCAGATTTATCGTGTATAACAGTAAGGGTACAAATAACTAAGGAGGAGGAGCAGTTTAAAGGTGAGTGTTGTGAATAGCAACATTGCGAGATTAGCTGGCTACTGCGTAGCGTAGTGGTCTTGCAGACTACTCTACGCAACTTCTCATGTCCCTTTTTTTTTCTTTTTTCTTTAAAAAATACGTGTCTTCTAGGTATACTGTCATATACATATAATGTATATTCACACTAACTTCCATTGCGCTATGAAAAAGGATAAATGTCTTTTTTGATTGAAGTAGAAAAAAGGAAAAAAAATTAAAAAGAGGATTTATCTTTTTGAGTGGAAAGACCTGAATTCCATCCTCATCTAGAATGAAAAAAAAAAAAAAAAAATGCATAAGACTTTTTCAGCTGGAGATGAGTTAGCCAGCAGTACAGAGGTGTCGATTCTATCTCTAGCAAACTCGAAAAACATAAACTGGATAAAGAATAACGGACAAAACAGACTATGGAAATCAGATTAATTGCCCTTGCCCGGTAATAATTTACTGGCCATTGCTTTATTGTAATAACACAGGCGGCCTAGTTGCGTTCTACCAACAGGCTGTTGGTTTGAATTCCAACGTGGCACGGATGATTTTAGAAATAATCAGTTTTAGAAACTGGTTACTCAAAGATACTTTTTTTTGCTAGCCATTTTGTTTATTGAAAGCCTGAATTGACTTGAAAATGTGCCCTTTTTTTTTTGTCTTCACAAATTGAATTATCTAACCCTTAACGCACTTATAGCACTGAAAGTATTATAGATTTACAATCTCGAGTGGGATTTATATTTAAAAAAAAAATAAAATAAAATAAAAGTTTTGGCTATATACTGCATAATTCAGAAGACATAATCAAATGGTAGAATTTTGGATGATTGGAGTACAGCTCTCAGGATATCAATCTATCAAAATACAAATAAAACTTAATGTGAGAATTACAGTTGAATTTTCCTTACCGAGTTTTTGAAAATATTTATATATCCACTTGAGTAGAGGCAAAGAAAAATGTAAAAGAGAGAGACAAGCTAAACAGAAATTGTCAAATTCAGATTTTAACAAAAATAGTTGAAAAATCAGGAGAATAAAATAAGGACCTGTATTTAAGTTTTATATAGAGAGAAAAGGTAGATGGTAAGAGAAAAACTGTTCAAAACGCTAAAATTATATAGTGTAAATGGCGGTTTATAAAAGTAATATGTAGCTTTGTGCAATATATGCAGCTTTAGTACAGGCAGCCTTTTTTTTTTTGTAAAACAATACGTGCCAGTACTCATTCTTTATTAATTAATAATCCCTCCCTCTCTCACATATTCACTTCAATCCCTCTCTCACAAAGTTTCTGCCTTGTTCTTCTTCTACAGATACTTCATGGAAAGTGTTCTACTAAATTGGCCACTGTCATTCCTCCCTGAATAAATGTATACGGAATAATAGAGAATACAGATATAAAATAAGTGGAAAAAGAAGAATCGGAAGACCAAGAAAGAGATGACACCTGGCCTAAAATCCATGTTAGGAAGAAGCAATATACAAGACAATTGTATATTGCTTTTTTGAACATTGCAAGACAATGTTCAAAGTAATTTTAACTTATAGATCTCTGTACACCCCTTGAGGGTACATGTCAGGAATTTGATGATGATGAGATCTCTGGAAGTTGGAGTAAAAATAAAACAACGCCATCAACACACCAATGAGCTATTGAAGGTGAGTGTCCACGCAGTAAGGACTTGCTATAAAGACTAAAGACAACAGTACAGTTCTGAGAAAAGTTAGGGGAGTGAATAGATGGTATCAATGGTAAAATCATATTAAAAACGAGGATATTAGAAAAGAAAGTGGGCACTAGTTGCATTCAGGAATGAATGAAAGAACAGAGCTAATCTAAGTAGATACGGTCACTTAAACGGAATGAGAGAAAGAGAGAGAGAGAGAGAGGGGGGGGGGGTAGCAAAACAAGTGTTTACTGCCAGGATCATAGCATAAAGATCAAAGTCTAGGTGGACCCATGCAGACAGAAATAGTGTAGGAGACCGATATGTAAAATTTGACAATGCTGTACTACACTTCTTGAAGGTATATAAAGTATTTGGAAATGATGGCTGCCACATAATCCTGATATGTATCTTCCGGAAGTTAGTACATTGTTCTTTGAATGCTGACATATTCAAACATAATATAGCAACTAAATCTCAGGGGGGGGGGAAAGGATCTGTTGTATTTTTTTTTCCATTTTTTGATGATCATTTGTTATTTCCTGGTTCTCTCATGCCGTAATTTTGATTACATTCAAAGAAGAAGGAAAAAATTCGTCGAAGTACGGATTGCCAGAGTTTTGCTTTTCTGCAGGTGAAGTACTCCCAAAATACCAATAAAATAAACACTGATTATAAATACTTAAACAGTTTATTGTAAAAATAATATATTAAGTAAACTGAAACAAGAATAAAGTTGGTAATTAGGAACAAAGCAGGTTAGTCTCAAATAGCGTTGTTTGAATTGGTTGCTAATGATCGATTTCTCTCTCTCACACACACACACACAGTATCTTCTCCCAACGACTCTCTCAAGGGAAATCAAATCTGCCACGAAGATAACAAAAGCACATAAAAATATAGTTGTTTACGCTGCTTTAAACATTTCACTTTTTTATGTAGTCCTGTTACTTCATTTCATTGATAACTGAGTGGGGCTGTCCGTATAAATAATTCTACATAAACGAGGTCTTAACAGGCGTGACTAGCTCTTTAACCGAAGTAAAATAAAAAAAAAAATTCTAGCTAGTATTATTATTCGCTAGAAACAGCCTTGGGCCCAAACGATAAAATATCCGTATTTTAGTATTACTGCAAAAAAAAAAATCGTATCTCTCTCTCTCTCTCTTGTTTAAAACATATTCAAACGATAATAGAATGAATTAAAAGTCATCGCTTAATTAACTGGCAGCTAAATTTCTTTGGTTAATACAATTTGTTAATCACCTGACCAATAAAAATCGATTTCAGTTATTTAAATAAACATTACAAAATTTTATTTATTAAATTTATTTATTTGCTTTACGTCTTTTACTAAAAGACGTAAAGCAAATAAATAAATAAACGTAATAAATAAAATATTGCACATTACAACTTTGTGTATAGGATAAGACGTTTTAGAGGAAGATCTCTCTCTCACACACACACAAAAATACACTAAGGAATGTACAGTTAGAGGGTCACCGATATACTCGACTAGACTGGGTAATCAGGCTTTCTCTTTTCCTTATGTATACAAGTTTATATGAATTACATTTTTTAAACGTAATCAGAAGGATAATGGAAAGCAGTTATGAATTAATAGCACATTATCAAAATATCGACGGATATGGAAAATGGAGAAATAACGATCCACACACCAAACAGCTATGAAGATGCATGTCCAGCAGTAACGACTTGCTGTTGCTCCATGACGTCCCTTATTAAAGACTTCAGGAAATGATGAAGCCATAGTAATTCAACTACAATAATATCTGAATATAGTATAATTATATGCTTCATAAATAAATAAAAAACGAGCCGAAAACAAAAAATGAGAGTAGACTTATAGTCAGTCTTTTATTTAAAATCTTAAGGATACTTTGCTCTACGAAGATTAAGAAAACGTATACTATTAATTTCCTAAATTTCTCAATCTTTGGAGAATAAAATTTATTCCACGTGTCTTCTTTCTCTTAATCTCTCCAACAAATTAAGTTTCTTTACATTTTTATTTAAGCATATAAATGATTACCTAAGTTACATTGAAGTCAAATGTTTCATTGATATTAACAATTAATTAATTATTCATATTTATAATTATAATAATTAAAAACGATATCCTTATGATCCCCACTAAAATTCTATTGAATTATGTGTCATGTCGGACTTTTTCTCCATTTTTTGACTTTTTTTTTAAAAAAAACTTCCTTTTCACTTTACCTACTTTACCGCACAGATGATATCGTGATGTAGACTGATATCAAATACTTATGATACTATTTTTGTAAAATATTTATCAAGGGAAAAACCGATTTTGGCATATCTAGGCTAATGGTTTATTACGATCCCTCTGTCGCCAGTTTTTTGAAAAAGTAACTGACTGATGTTTTGAAGCAGTCACTCACTATTCAGTGTATGGAGTTTGTGCTTAGTTCATGAAAGCGACAAAGGAGAAATAAAAATTAAAAAAAAATGAATATTATTTCTGGAAATTTCTATGTTACTCCTTTAAAGTGATATTAATTACGACTATTTTGCCCTATTTTCATAAGGAGTATCCTTTGTGTTACGTCACTGGCTTTTTTACTCCAATTAAATTAAAACATTGATATGTATTTTAAAAAAAAATTAAAAAGAAAAGTAATATCTTCTTCCTTTACGCTTTTAGGCCAAGTAGCTCGTTACGACTCGAAACCGGAAACCCCCACTGAATAGGTCGGTCAATCTTATTCCAGGATTGTCCTATGTCTGTTAATGCGTGTGTTCACGGGGACGGTTTGTCTGTACTGAGGGACGAAAACCGGAGTTTCGGGTGAAAAAAAACCCCTACCAACGTATGGGAGCGGCTAACTCACCTTTCGTCGAAAGAGATCAGATAAAGGTTCCTCACGTTACGGACGAGAATCGAACCCTGGTCTGTCCGACCAAAAAGTTGAACTTTTGATATTCCGTTTTAAAACCAATCTGTTCTGCCTCCATACGCAGTTGGCCTAATAGCTTAAACAGACAGATCGCTCAATAAATATTCAAAACGATGACTTACAACAAATATTAATTCCTCTCACAAATTGCATTTTCTGCTATTGCGATCAACCCTAATCAAATTCTAATTACGTTAATAAATTACCCGAAATGCAATGCCTACAGATATATTAATGAATGAAAATTCATTATAGTTAATAAATTAGAAATATTCTTGAACAATATTCAATTCACGATTATAATTTTGCGAGCTCAATTCTTCTCATTATGTTAATAAGTTATCCGAATTGCAATACCTTCAAATATATTAATGAACGAAGATTCATTATATTTAATAAATCAGAAATATTCTTGACTAGTGTTCAATTCGCGGTTATGATTTTGCAAGCTCAGCTCTTTCCTCATTTCCCCCTCTTATAATTATTCGCAAAGCTCTGATTGCGATGGCAATTCCAATAATAGTAGCCAAGCTTTCCCATTTCAGTAATGACTAAACTTGGTATACTGAAACATAAGTAGACTAAGGCATCCAAGCATACGACATCTAACAATCGGAGTCTTTAATTTCAAATTCAGATTAATGTATGAGTCATGTCAATGTAATTGGATGCCATTTACTTTATGAAGAAGTCGTACCTAACGAGAAAAAAATGAGCTAGAATTAAAAAGAATAAAATGAAAATAGCGTTTGATGGAAAAATCTCAATATAATGCGAACAATGAAAAATAACAAATAAAACACGTAAAAGTAATACCTGAGATTCACAAATAGATCGATTTTTTCCTTGTAAAAACTGCCAAACCGAAAACTGAAACAGTAATATTCGGGATACTTGCCAATATTAATTATTATTAAGAGATATCCTCCAGGGAATTAGGGACTGACTAAGGGAGGCCATATATCACTCACACCAGCTGTCATACTCTCTGTCTCTCTTGAATTCGTTTATACTTATCTCTAAAGACATCATTTTCAATCATGCACCACTCTATGAGATGAGAGAAAAATCTAGCTCTTCCCTTCCCCTTCTTGACTGAATTCATTCTCAACCATTATATCGGAATCCTACCTTCGTTGGCCAATACATAAAACATGACTTGACACATCTTCCTTTTCAGAAAACTGGCAACATGCAAATTCTTCTCAAAAGAGAACGTCGTTTGATCAGACCATTCTCACTTTAAACTAGAACTGGACACTATCCGAGGAATCATGCAGCAGAATGGCTTCGACCCACAGAAGATCCAGGGCATAACAGACTCACAAGCCAGTTCTTAAGAACTCCAACCCTGCATAGAAAGTTCCTATCCTGTATATTGCTGGAACCCTCTGAATCAATTATAATGATCCCAAAAAGTATAACTTGGTGGCTATTTTCTTTCCCTTGAATAAACTCCTCTCCCTATTTACCTACCCCTAAAGATAAGCAGATGAAAAAATCTCTTTACTTTACTAGTTGAAGTAAAGGAACATTTTAACATTTTAAACGTTTACAAAATCATTAAAACAATGCAAAAATGCTAAAATCTAGTTATTGATTTATCTTATTAATTTAAAATATGACGGTAAGTGTATTGTACCATTAATACTATGCTAAAAGTAAATAAATAAATCTAAAAAAAAAATTACGATTTATTTATTTTATTTTTTTTTTTTAAAGAACGAATTTAAGAAATGACACGGAGAAGGAGCAGAGCTTGAAAGCTCTGTGATACTTGATGATTATTGGGAAGGAGGAGGGGAGGAATACCGAACTAGTCTAGAAAATCCATTCGCACTTCACCTTGATTTCTTTTTTTCACTTTAACACCATTTGGCAAAATGATTCCAATGGAAAAAGGGAGACAACAACCGAGTTGCGAACCTGAGGAGGAAACATTTATCATCATTTAGCAACCATATTAGAAGGAAATTGAGAGTCTCTATTTAAAGTAATGTTTTTCGAATATTCATTTCTGTAAATAAAATATCTGAAACTTATGATCTCAAATTTTCGCATTAAAACTACGATTTCTTACATATCCTTAGACGTTAAAAAAGCGAAGATATATTAAAGAAGAGTCATTTTGATGGAGGGGGAAAAAAATCCCTCTAACGCAGCCGACTACGCTGTCGGCTATAATATAATTGCTTGCAGATAGTGAGCCTCAAAGTGTCAAATGACACTGCCGTTTCTACGGGTAGCGGAGAAGAGCGGTGGTGGCGGAACTGTATCGATTACTGAGAAGCCAAGGGTAAATGAGGCTTTGATATGATCCACAGTCCATGGAGGGGGGGGGGGTGAGTATAGTGACGCACGCAGGATAATGGACGGGATGTGTAGGTAAGGGAAAGAATAGACGACGAGCGACTACAGTTTATTTAGACTGACTGATGGACTGTCTTTCGTACACTTCACTACTGACTAATGTAGAAATGGGGGGGGGGGGTTGTGGCAAGCCTTGGTGGTAGGCCATAATGCTCCCTTCATCTCCCACATGGTTTAGTGAGAAAATGCACGGAAATAAGCGAAATAATACACTGTACTGCGTGTTTTAAAATAATATATGATAATAAGCTTTGGGATTTTAATATTCGCTTTATTACCCCCTCTCTCTTTTCTTCAATTTTCTTCTGTTATTCGAACCAGAAATAAGTAATCTGTAATCATAATAAAACACTTTTTTTTTTTTGGAGAGTTAAAAAAAAAAAAAAAGATTTCTTACTCTAATTAAATTTTGTGTTGGAAATTTGCCTGTTCGTTCGTTGTTGTTCATATCCGTGAGGTATAATTTTTATGCCATAAAGTTTCGTTTTTCCGCTTGAAAAACGTAAAAGCAAGAAAGCCTGAAATTGATCGTCTACCATCTGTAAAAACACACTTCGGCGTTCGCTCTCGTTACCGCGTATGCAGTATTGCATTACTCAGCTGCTGCACATACGATAAATAAATAAAATAATCACAGTCATTTGACAAATAAAATTCAATCGTTTATCCTAAAACGTAACAGAACAAGACAATTAAATTAGGTTCCTGTAGTTGTCCCGGGGGGGGGAGCATTATTAATGATCCTAACCAAGAAAAGCGATGTGGTTTTCTCCATTTACAGTTCTTTTATTGCATTCGATGAGAAAAATGTGTTGAAGTGAAATACCAACATTTAAAAACTTCTTGCAATCAACAACATCTTTTCCCCTGAAAAATTGAGGATTCGTTACTGGATTGATCTTCGCGTTGCAAATTTTCCTCGTGGATTTTCATATATGCGTCAGTCGTTGATCACTAACATACTACACTTCCTACACTTCCAGAAGTGTCTAAAAGCTAATCTAATTACCAAACATATTTACATCTCACTAAACGTCATAAAAGCATTTGCTATTTCTTTCCAGAAACAACAATGAATATTTAATGTTATTACAGTAAAACCTCGATATAACGGACTAATTCAGGCGAGGGGGGGGATGTCCGTTTAATCCAAAAGTCCGTTATATAATAAAGTAGATTTTCCGAATGCGTATGTTAAAAAATTGACAAATTAGCTAATTTACATGTTTTTACTAATGTAGAAACTTTTATGTAATTAAAATTAAGTACTGTATCTATGAAAAGTTTTCTATATGAATTATTGCTTATAACATCAGCATGGTTTTGAGACTAAAAAACAGTTCTGCGATCTATTATCAAAATAAATAAACATTTTTCCGATAATAAGCTTTATATACTATAGTGTTTTTCCAACATATAATGGCTTATTCGCCAAAATTTGTTAAAATTAACAGGAAATTAATAACAAAAAATAACCTGTTAATTTAATTATAAGCAAATCTTGGTTAAAAGCATTTTAAAATTAACAGGGGGTTAATTTTCACATGTAACATACGGACCGGAAATATTGTCCGTTAAATCGAAGTCCATAAAATTGAGGGTTTACTGTAACTGGTTTGAAGTGCTATTTTCAGTGGACCTTATTATTTGGAGTTCTGGTTTCTTTATTTTAATCCATCAATGAAATGATTAAACGAGGTTCTGCGCATAGTTAGCTACGTATTAACTTCCTTTTTGACCAGTTACGCAATCAACAAAAAAAATTATTTGATTGTTTTTAAGAATAAAATTCTTCCTACTTTAGAAGTTCTATTGACAAGAATTCTGTAAAGTGATAACTGGAGGTTTCATATATCACTAGTACTAATAATCGACTTCTTAATGCCACACTTATGCCATAAACAGCGATCCAAAGTCAACAATGTTGTCTACTCTGACAATCCTATGCTGCAAGTCGACTTAAATTAGGAATTATTATCTTCCAGACATTACTTGCATTCTAGTAGAACGTAAATAAATTAAATTCACTGGGATGTTTAGAATAAATGAAGAGACGGCTAAGACTATGAAGCGAGTGATGAGAGAGAAATTTTCTTAACCATGTGTGTGTATGCACGCAATAGCTGATTTTTTTTTAGAGAACCATTGGTAAATCAATTAATTTAATTATAATTTTTTTTTAAATTTAGAAACTAGATAATAGTGACGTAAATACAATGTAAATTTACTTTCTACCAATTTGCTAAGATTTCTTTTTTTTCCTTTTTCAAATGCCATTAGAATAATCTACTGGTATTCAAACACTAAGGAAGGAAGAGCAACGTGGATGTTGATACTTTGTTCAATCAGTAGGTAATTTAAGAGGCTTTGCGTACCTGTCAAGCACTTCCCTCGTTAATCGATACCGAGGTTTTTTTGCGAAACCGAAGATTCAAATCTGCGGCGCTCAATTTCCCACATTAATAGACCATTAGCTAGCGAATGTAGATGTTGAGAATAGATTTTTTTTTTTCCTTCTCTTTCGCTGGTGCAAAGTGTGGTAATTACTAATCAAAACCCTAGCATTAATTATTATCTCGCTGTTCGGCTACTTAACTTTCCATTAATTTACCTACGCTGGCAGCCGATTTGCGAGAATAATGTCGCGATGTAGGTACACTAAATTATCGCACACGCCAAAGCTAGCCATTGAGGACGATTTCGTATTCTAAATCCAAATTCATGACGCATAAAAGAAAAGGACCAATGATTCTACTTATTTTTTTATTCAAATAATTTCCTTCGAAGTTCTCCATTTCTTATTATTTAGACTTTCATTATCGTTTCATCGAAAGAAAAAAGATAATGAGATCGCTCTGTTTGCGTATCCATTTGTAGTCATGACAACTAATTAAACGTATCAGGTAGCAAGAAGTAAATCTGAAGGATATCATTCAGAGGAAAGAGAACGAAGTAGTTTTCTTGCTTTTTTTTTTTTTTTTTTTACTGATACGTTTCGCAATCCTCTTACCGATCCTAGGCAAGTTAAAACACGAAGTATAATCTAACAGGCACATAAAAAAAAAAAAAAAAGAATAAGTATTGTTGACAAGGTAAACAATATCATGTGAAGAGGGCGCTGCAATTTTTAACTATAAGTAATGATATTTCCAACTAAAAATTAATTTTATGGTTTGAGAATTTAGAAAATTTCACGTTCCATTCAAGCCAAATTAAATTAAGCAATTCATTTATTCCATGAATGCGGAATTTTTAATTTGCCTTGCATCTGCCCTTTGCGCTTTCTCCGCGTATAAGAGTCCTGATTGAAACGTCAATTAGTATCCAAAAAAAAAGGAAAATTCAGCTATGAAAAAATGAAGATCAGCATATAATTCCACCCGAGAACAAAGATAAAGAACGTGTAGCAAAAAAAAAAAAAAAGCTTAAAGTAAATAAATGACGTATAAACGAGTAAATAAATAAAAAATTTTCTCAATTTATTTTTCAGATCAATTGTTGGAGGGTCTTATTTTTTTTATCTTAATTTAATACGTTTACATTATTGAAAAGATAGTATATTAAACACATCCTTTTAAGTTTATAATCTTCATGCTGCTCTACTGAAATTATAATGATCGAAGAGTACCCCTTAATTAAAGGATTAATGTTAGAAAATGCATTACAAATCTGCATTTGTATTGCAATTCTATTCAATGCATTCCCAAATCAATTAGTTATACCAGAAAAATAATCCTTAGCAAAAAAAAAACGTAAAATCGCAACATAAAATGAGTGAAAGAAGTAAGACACTGAAACCGTTTAAACAGAGACGAAGGACTAAGGTTAAATAAAATCCGGACTGAATTTACAATCTTCGTCAAACCAATGCCGAAAGCAATATCCCTGAAGTCTCTAATAATACGGTATTTTCAATAGTTTTATGAATAACTTTAGGCAAACGCATGCGCACTTTTAATCATGCGAACAATAACATGATCAACTTGAAAGAAAACACTCAATTATTTTCATCGTAAGAATGCTCTTGAAAACATCTTGAGAATGCTCTTGAGTATGAAGCGATAACCACAGGAGCATATACACATTCGACTGCAACAGCAGCACGCTACACAAGACAATTTTTAAAATTCTCAGCATGAAAAAAACTCGACATGTTCAGCAAATAACGTTCTAGCAAAACCTCCACAGAACTGTCGATTCTTAACCTGCGGGTTGAGCAAATCCACTGATCCAAAACCGAAAGAACCATTTCAGAGATTGCCTATCCTTCTCCATCAATTGATGGAGAGTATCTCACTGTTTCTTGAGTAACCCCTTTCCTCTTTTAATGATCTTAGTTACGCCAATCTCATATGTGTTTCTAATTGTGCTACAGGCTGCACAGAGTAGAAATAATGACTAATTTGGTTCAATCTCACTGCTACTGTAGATAATGCTCCATTTTTCAATACTGTATAACAGTGAATTAGATGTAAAGCAAGATACACGCTATCTCACTGTTGTTTGTTATTGTTCATGTACGAGTGCCCTTTTCAAAAAGTCAGTACCGTGTATTCTTGTTGAACTAAGCATTTATTTGACAAAATACATTTATAGATCTTCAGTATCATCTCCGATCTTCTGTCTTAGCAGTGCTTCGCAACGTTTTGCTAAATCTTGTATTCCTGTTAATAAACTTTATTAACAGGAATACAAAAAACTTCATTCTAAGGGACGTTTTCCATTGAGTGATCCTTGCAACTTGGGGACCAGATTGAACTCTGGAGGGTTCATATCAGGACTATGTAAAGATGAGGAAGAACTTGCCATCCATACTTTTTCAATAATATCAGATATCCAAAAAGTAAGAACTGTTATATCATTCTCCCCGCCCCAGGAACGTATGCGCAGTGTGAAGAACTTTAGAAACGACCCCATGTGTGGATTACATTATGACAAAAAAAAAAAAAAAATCGGTTAACTCCTTTTATTCCTTTATAGGGAGTAGCTGAGGACGTATTAGCACTATCTAACATTGGAAGACTGAGTAGACAGTTCAATCTCCATGGTTGAATCAGAGAACAAGTGCCGCCATCTCGTTGTTCCTAACTCTAACACGATATGTTATTGTCTGAAATAGTGTGAGTTTTACCGAAAAATCCGAGTTTTTGTGATAAAAAGCCCGCTTCTCGGTACAAGAAATCCACTAATTCGGGAACCGGTGGAAGAATGGCTTAAATAAAATTTTATTCGACGACTGGAATTGAACTTAAGCCTTTTCTCTGGAGACCTTGCACTGTGGGTGAAAATATCACTTCCACTGAGCTACACAGGTCGGGAAAGTGACAATAAACTTGATATTAAAGCCACATATCTCAAATTCAGCTCTTTATGCACATTATATTACATTCATAAATAAATCCAGTACAAGCTTCAAGAATATTTAACTAAACTGAATTAGTGTTTTAACTAGGTTTAATAACTGTTGCTTCGCATACCATATTTGTTAAGAAAACAAGCAGTTATTCAAAATAAATTTATATGGAATAATAGAGAAATTAGCCACAACATTAAACTAGCAGTATATATATACGAAACAGTCTTCAAATCAATTTCAAATAAACTCGTGAGGGAAGAGTAATTTTTAAAAATATTTTTTTTTTACTTTGCTGTTTTTATTATCTATCCGCAATTTGATATCTTCGTGTATCATTTGGTGTTAACAACATTTTTCACATTGTGTGAAAGAGAGAGAGAGAGAGAGAGAGGATCGATACTGTAACTCAGTAATACAAAGTTTGTTTAGCAACTTCGTGATGAAATTTCCAGGAAGCTTTCAATTTATCACCGTCATTCTGGTGCTAAGTACGTATTTAAATTTTAACTTACATTCAGTAGTTAATAGCGAATCCAAAGACGAGAGTTTCTTGCGACATAAATCAGGCTATGAATAAAGTGGAATTTAACTTTTACCAGATTTAACAGAAATATGTAACAGAGACAAATTAGGAATGTCGTTATGCAGAGAGAGCTCTGGGAATTTTTTTTTTTTTTTTTTTTATGCGATCTCAACCATGAAAGATTGAACCTATTTACATTTTATTAGTTTGGGTGGGCTAAGCGTGCAGTAATCCGGGAACTATGTTCTGGATGACAAACATGAAATTTTTTACTGCCTTCAGGCTCTTCAAGATGAGCGAATGATGGTATTACATCACACCAGACGATGAAATTCGCTTTTTTGAGTCCGAATTACATGAATAATGAAAGTAAGTATTTTTAAATCAGGAAACACATTATACACAAAGAGATTACCCATGTTTGTTTGTTAGCTCTTTCTTTCTTTAAGAAACATCTTAAAGACTAAGTGTTCAACATTGATGTGCTTGGAAAGATTAATTCTTCTTTTCTTCTTTCATTTTTTAATGTGACTCCTCTCCCACACATGAAAGGCTGCAAACTTATATACATTAGTACTGTGGGTGGGTTAAGAATTTTATTACTTTTTTTACATAATCCGGAAACTATGTTCCAGAGAAAAAACACTGAACTTTTTTAAGCCACTTCAGTCCTCCAGTAATCGGGGGCGGTGGTTCCACAATGCGCAATGGAATTCTTTTAACCACCTAAAGGCAATCACACGCATCCACGTCCACGGTGGAATTGGGACGTGCATCCTGTTGAATCGAGGGAGGTCAGAACGCATCTCAAAGACATTTTAATATCTCTACCCCATTCAAGCCTATTAATTCTATCAATTCTCCGTTACCATCTCTGAAAAATAAAATTCAACATCTACATCTAGTTGGAGTATATTCAGTCACATGCAACTCACACACACACACACACACACACACACACACACACACACACACACACACACACACACACACACACAATTTGATCCTAATAATATAGTTTTTAACTTGGCTATCTCGCGACTGCACATAAGAATAAACTCCATTTTGAAGATGGTATCAGGATATACCTGTACCGAAAAATCTACTATAATTAACTTCAGTAAATTAAATGTTTAACTGCGATTAACGAGTAATCCTGTTTATTTCTATAAGCCTACTTTCATTAATCCTCTTTAATACAGTATTTAATCTGAATGCTAATTCGAATAGCAAAGTATACTTTGCTATTCGAATTTGCTATTGGAACAGTACGAATAGCTGTTCAAACTAGCATTTTGACGTTCAGTATATTTTGCAATTTCAAGAAATTATATAAAACTCACTTCTATCAAGCGAATTATAATTTAAATCGTATCATTTTACGTATTGAACTTCTTCAAAGCCATGTTTATAAATGGAGAAACCAGAATAATAAGAAATTGCTTCTATAGGACAACTGGTAGCCGTCACACGCTTACTTCAGAGACATTACGAACATTATTTGAGTGATCGCTGTGGTATTGGTCTACAGACGATGGTGAATACGTTCACACGACCAGCAGATGGAGAAGGAATGAGACGCAAAACGTGATCACAGTTTGTATAGAACAGTCGTGAATCAGAGTATTCTACATAACAACAGCATTCATAGCTACGTGGTATTTACTTGGAGGAAGAGAAAGAGGGGGAGGTGGGGGAAGGAAGTTCTCAGTAGTAGCTGGAAAGGGTCGTTAATATCGACCAGAATATAGAGCGTTTCCCGCTCAGACACTTTCCGCCTCATTACGATGCGTAAGGAAAACATGAGAACAAACAGCCAAGTGGGATAATGGATTGGAAGCAGAAGGGGGACGTCGTCATGAAGGATGTTTCTTACCATGTGGAAGAAAGGAACAGAAGCCAAATATATGCATAAATTTATGTTATATATGAGCTCTGTTTTAAGGAAAGGTGATAATAATTTTTTGTTTATTTTATCATTTTCTTCTCTTTTTCTTGAGTAGCAGAATGTAGCGCTGGTTTAAATTTATTCCATTTTGTTAAGCGACTGAAAAAAAAAAGCATTAGTCAGCACTACTGGCAATGATTATAGTCAAAAATGCAGAACCATGGGTAGGCTAAGAATAAGATAATCCGGATGTCCTCTTCTAGAAAATCAATCAAATAGGATAGTGATCATACATTACATCAGGCGAAGAAACTGATCATCAAGACATTCGCAAACATCCATACCAAGTGGAATTCAGATCTGTTGATTACAGAATGGATTCGTTATCCATTCGGCTTACAGGACCGGCAAAAGCCTCGTAGATTAAGTAGATTAAGCATTAAGAAAACAAAGAAAGTCTAGTAAGTGTTCTAGGAACATAGGCATAACTAAAGGAATTTTAGTGACGCCTACTTTGTGGTGCCTGTCTTATTTTTAAAGGTAGCCCCTAAAAAGCACGTATTAAGATTACTCCCCCCCCCGTTAATTTAACATTAGCCGGTGTTATCGCAGAAGGGTTTTTTACTTTCACTAAACCATTCGGTCAAAGAACATACAAATAACCAACAAAACAAATTCACTCTGATTCAATTATTAAAAAGAACCTTAAGTTTAACTAATTAATTTGTGCATATGCAACACAATGGATAAATGTACTTTCTTGGAATTTGATATTTCGAATCCCTGTGTAAAAGTCATCGAGATTTCAATTTTGATTTAAATCGAGTAAATTTTAATATCCAAATTATGCAAATACGCCATAAAATCATGCACGACTCAAGACCTCTAGGCTTTTAGGTGAAAATGTGCAGTGACCCTCATAAATATCACAATTCTTTGCAAAAATACTATTGTGCATTTTTTAATGAACCATTGACCACATGAATCCAAAGTTCTGTAACAAACGTACCGTAAGTCATCCAATGAACAGACAACCATTTATTCTGAAGTTGTTTTGGACAGTCGCAACAAGATATAAATAAGTGGGCTCTAATAATTTACTATGAGATTATATATATATATATATATATATATAGCAACTATATATAATTAGCAACTGCCCGGTTTTTAATCCATCTAACTCGAGTGCTTCTAGATGTTTTTTCAATGTTTTTTTTTTTTTTCAAAGCACCTATTATTATGGGAAGAACTTTCGTTTTCTTTTGCCAAATTCATTCAAACTTCGACTTGCAGCTCACGATACTTTGTAATTTTTTTTTAGTTTCTTTTTCGTCAATTCGGCTATCTCCTGGTACTGATATTTCAATGAAATGAATACCCTTGTTTTCACTTTTTTCCATCACTGTTATATCGGGTGTATTACATTCCAAGCTTTTGTTAGTCTGGATTTTGAAATCCCAGAGTATTTTAACTTTTTCATCCTCAATCACTTTTTGGTCAACTTTATGCTTCCAATAGTCTTTAGATATTTTAAACCCGTACTTTTTACATTAATACAAGTGAATTATCTTAGCTACATTAGCGTGCCTTTTACAGTATTCATGCGCTATTTTGCTGCACACATTTATAATGTGGTCTACCGTTTTCTTCCTTCTCTTTGCACGATCTACATTTACTGTCTTCTTGTATTTTTGTATTTTTGCCTTCATAACGTTAGTTTTAATAGCCTGTTCTTGTGCTGCAAAAAATACCGATTCTGTTTCTTTCTTTAGTGCTCCATTTCTCAACCATTTCCAGGTCAAGTTGCTGTCCTCTATGCTGTGAAGTTATTTTCCATGCAATGCCTTATTTTTCCATCTTTCAGTTCTCACTTTTACTTGGTTGGTTTTGTATTCCAATTTTGTCTTCATGGGTTTAAATAAACCCTCTTTCCTTATCAACAATTAGAAAATTATTTTCCGTTGTTTGCTGAAGGTAATCATTCAAATTTCGTTTTTCTTCTTCAATAACTTGCTTCAATTGTAATAAATCCTCTACCTCCTTTTATGCGTGATAGATAGAGCCTATCAATGTCACTGCGAGGATTGAGGGCATGGTGCATTGTCATTAATTTTCGACTTTTTCGATCTAAATTCCCTACCTCTAGCTGGATTCATTCAACAATGCCTGCTGAATATCTCAAAATAAGTATTGCCCAGGTGTTAATTGCTTTTATCGAATTTCCAGCGTTAAACATTGACTTTTAGTTTTTTTTAGCCTTTTTTAGTATTTTAGCCTTTTCATCCTCAATCACTTTTTTGGTCAGCTTTATGCTTCCAATAGTCTTTAGATACTTTAAACCCGTACTTTTTACATACAAAGGCTTTGGACCTTTTTCTTAATCCTTTATGATCAAAAACGCTTTGCCTGCTCTTCTTTGCTTTGTCCTTCTAAAACATCGTTAAATTGGTTAGCAAGTCTTTCGTGTAAACCTGTCAGATATTTCAACCAGTAGCCATGTAATTCATCTTTCCCGGGTGTTGACCAATTTTTTTTATTTTTATTTTTTATTTTTTATCTTTTTAGCTTGCTTTTGAACCATTTCAGTTGTTATTTTCAGCTGGTCCATTTTTCGTTCTTGAGATTCGTTCAGTCCATTTTGCCTTGTTATTGTGCCTTTTAGTTTTGTCCCATAGGTTTTAACAAATTTTAAGTGGGTTTTCTTTGTCTGTAGTATTTATATTTATATTTTATTTAAGATTATCATTCTTGCAGCAATCAATTTTCTTGTAAGATTGGTGCTGATTCGCGCGAAACATTGAATTTTTCTTGTATTGTTCAATGCGTGCACTGTATCTTTTTATTTTAGCTGCAAATGCAACTATTTTTTGCTTCAGTTCCTCTAATACTTCATCAATAGGTCGTGTTCCAATATTATACCTCTTTATGAGGTTATTTCAGGTTTTCGCGTTTTTCAGCTTCTTTTCCTTAAGGTTTTTCAAATTGCTCATGTCTGTTCTAAGTTTAAGAATTTTATTCTCCAGTCGATGCTTCCATTTTGGTTCCTGAGCCTTACTGCTTTTGGCTTCAGTAATCTTATAGCCTAATTCAGATGTTAATACGTAGGCTATTGAGTACATAAGTTGAATAGTTCCAGTAGGAATAGCCCTTGCAGCTTTATTGGCTTCTTGTAGGAGTTCCTTCAGTTTTTGTTGAGGTACTTGTCTCAATACTGGAAGCCTAACTCGTTCCTGATTGTTGTTCATTTGCTCGAAAATGTCAATAAAACATGACATGACACTGAACATTAACAAAAACATTAAACAAAGAATGAAAAGAACAAGTAATAATAAAATCAATAACAGTCACAGGAATTCACAGCTACAACACTAGAAATTGTGAGAATCCATGTTCACTCCTGCATTGTAATAAATATATTTCTTCGGCTTCAATGATTTATCCTTATTCGACGGATATTTTTGATGGAAAAAATATCTTTTTTCGAAAAGTAAAATCAGGGGTGAGAGTTATATGCGAGTAAGTACGGTATTTCAACTATGGATAAATGCATTGGTACCTCCTTTAAACGGAAAAATAGCTCGGATGACAATGATAATACAAAACGAGTTTGTAATGACAGTTTGTGAGTAGTTTCTGAAGAGAAAGAGGTCTGTAACGAATCCACCGAATTCCCATCAGTTGCAATGCGATAATATTAATACGCTTAACGAAAGGAAAGATTTGATGACTTGCTGGGCACTCGACCAGTGGATAGCATTCGAAGATAAATACAGTTGGTTAGTTTGTAGGAACATTTTTCTGTTTTGTGACTTTTCTCCCTTTACGGTAATTATGCCTACATTATTGTGTTATTATTCAACAATTGTTTACAGGTTTGAATGTGTATATAAAGTCAATATCAACAGTAGCCTGATTACGAAATCGTGATGAAAGGGACAGGGAGGTTTGGAGCTTCCCCGGATAGTATTCAAAAGGTAAATACAATTGGTTATTTTGTATAGGGCCCCGAAACTTATTAGTTCAGAATTTAACCACTGGGAAAGGGTTTGTGTCCACCTCAAAACTCTGAAACAAAATTTGGAAACATTTTCCGAATAACTTTTTATAAGAAATTTCTGTAGGTTCGCGATTCATTTCAGGCTTGCAGTCACGAGAACGACCTTTCGTTATCGAAAAAAGAGCAGCTAATTGAGCTTTCAAGTGACAGTGGACTTAAAATGCAATTCCGTGATCTTGGTTTGGCTCGATTCTGGATCTCGCCTTCAGTGAGAAGTCAGTTTCCCGAATTATTTGAAGAAGTCGAAAATCGTCATGCAGTTTTCTACAACCTGTTTTTGCGAGAAACGATTTTCATCGCTCCTTCAAATAAAAACAAAATACAGAATTCGTCTTAGTGTGTGTGTGCCGATCTTCGACTGAAGTTGACCAATATTGAGCCAGATATTCAGCAACTCTGCAAGTGCTGAGAAGCTCGTCCATCTCATTAAAAGTAAACAGTAACATAATTATATCATTTTATTTATTTGTTTAATAAAAATTAAAACTTTGATTTAATTTTTATCCACAAAATTTAATTTTTTATCTATATATCCGGCCTGGTTGACCGACTCTCCAGCCAAAAGGCTGCGAGTTCGAATCCCGCCGTGGGCATGGATGTTTGTGATTGTCTGTGAAAATACCAGTGATAGTGGTCGGCGGTAGACAGCGTTGGTGTAGATGATGATTGTAGTTGTGGTTAGTGAAGACGGAGAGTTGCAGAGTAGGTGCCCTTCCTCGATATGTCTTTGGACGTTATGTAATAATAATATCGACAAGCTTTATATGTTCATTGTTTGAATTTGGCACTTGGAAATGCTATATCTGTGACAAATAAGAAATTGCATTGGCATAATTGAAAAGGTACACAATTTCTTCAATACCCCTAAAAGACAGGAAGTCCTTGTCGTTTATAATATTAATATCTTTTAAGATTTATAATCTCTTTATTTAGCTTGCAAAAAATATTTGTGTGCACCTTACCATTGTCTAAAATAATGCAAAAATCTGACAGTGACCTCTTAATTGCCCTAAATTTTGTTGATGATGTTGTGGCTCGATTAAATACCAGATTCTTCATTTAAAGATATTTACGATGAAGCATGTATAAAAGCCAATAATTTTAATATTGACATTAAAAAGCCAAGGACTTCATCAAAACAAACATTAAGGTCCAATGTTCCAACCGATTCTGTAGAAGAGTATTTCAGGAGAACTATTTCATTCCATTTATTGACCAAATATTGACTCA